>NW_010098148.1:0-38272 GCF_000699245.1 Pterocles gutturalis
CTCAAGGAGATCTTCCCCCAGTTTGTATATTTGTATCTTTAAGGTCCTTTTCAACCCAGGCCATTGTATGATTCTGTGATTCTGTGACTGTGGCGTATATCTGCCTCCACTTTGCAATGCTTCCTTCCTCCTTAGCTAAAATGTTTCCCTTTGCTGTAAACATATCCTTTCCATTTTTATGAATCTTTTCTTCACTTCTCTACTCCTGATCTCTCTTGTTCTCAGTCTGTCATGTGCCATGTTTTGTATGTCCCCGTGCTAGTAGCTTGAACGTTTGTTCTTCTGGCTGAACTGTCCATGTCACCAAGTTACAGAGCTCTAGTCCATAGACCCAAGGCCAACTGAAATGGACAGGCTCATTTCTCTACTGGTTAGGGCTATCTCATCTAGAGAGAATGGCCACATCTTCAATGTATGGCTTATCCCTTGGTCTTCTTTTGCCCTTCTGGCCTGTGATGCAATTGTTATCTTTTGCTATTAAGGGGGAGGAGGTTTTGTTCAAACTCACTAAAATAATTTGGGGTTTATGCTGTAGACCACTGGAACTCTGTTTTTATAGCATGAAACCAAGATTATATGTTCCAGCTCTGGGATGCATGAGAGCACAGAAGACACAAAGCCCAACAGTGTTGGAAGGTGATGGAGGACAATGAAGACAAATCTGTGTCAGTCTTGTCCACACTTATTTCCAGAAGCAGTCTTGGAAGTCAATGGAGCTGAAGACCATGTCCGGGCACTGTTGTGAGCAGCTGGTTGGAGCCATTGGGAGCAGAACAGAGCCAGGAAAAAAGTCAATAAATAAACTGTGTGGAAGATCAGTGGTCTAATACTTACATTCACCCTCAGACCCTTTTTTATTTAGCAACATAAATGTACCCAAACAACCTAAATCCTCATATCCTGCTTTCACAGTTATTAGCTTCAAATGAGACACTCTTCATTTAAATTCACATAAAAGGGATTAAGACATACAGATTTTAGTCATCAGAGTTACTTTTATATTTATGCATTATTTTAACAGTAATAGCTGTCAAATGGCCATCCACCCTGTAGCCAAAATTGAAAAAAAAAAAAATTCCTTTTTACATACTGTATTCGATGAATTAGCTCAATTGCTCCTAATGAAGTTTTGGATGCTCAAGTATAACCAATAGCTGAATTTCCTTTCTGTCAGTAACAGCGGCTATTTTTGTTTTTTTTTTTTTCTTTTAAGAAATGTTTCTTGTGATCCCGCCGCTGAGTTCTTAATACTACACAGCAGAGCATCCTCATGGCTTCTACAACTCTACTAGGACATTTAGCACACCTAACAACAACCAGACTGCCTCTTGGTAATTGTTCCAGGCCCATACTAACACTCAGTTGTTACAAACTTTCTGGAAGAATGTCAGTTGGCTTACACAAGAACAAAGCCAAGGGCTGTTCAAGTAATTTAACAGTATAGAGGATTGCATTTCAGTGTGCGGCAAAATTTACTGATATTGTTTGATTTCTTGGCATAGAGGTAGTCATGATGAAACTGGATGAGTGAGATGCAGTTGTTTTACATTTGTATATTAAAAAAGAAATGAACAAACCAAGTTAGAACTACAAGTGTAAAAAAGGGGTTTAAAATTCATAAAGCTTCTACGTTATACATACAGTGGATGAACAATTCAATCTTTCTGTGGAGTCTGAATACCTGATTGTATAGAGTGTATATTGGCCCCTCATTAGTTCATGTGTATAATTAATGCAAAGAAGCTGCCTGCTACCTAACTAGCTTATCTTCCATAATGAAAAAGAAACATCCATGCTTGTTGCATCTAGGTTTTTATAATTATTTCTGTTCTAATCCCCTGTTATAGACCATTCATACCACTCTAGAAGTTATGCCTTTTGGAACCTGTATCTTCCAGGCCTGTTGTATCCTTGAAGATCATTTCACTTTCATTTATCTTTCAAGAAAGAAAAAGAGCTTTTGTATTGTGCAGGTAAGAAAGAAGTGTAGGCTATTCTAATTAAACAAATAAAATCAAGCAGATCTACACAATAAAAGGCTGTGGAGCACTGTGAGTTCAAATTGTTCATAGTGAAGACTTTTGGTGAATAGGTCTTTTGAATGTCATAAGATGAAGCAGATTCTGAAAATAGCATACCTGGCATGCTCAGTAGGCTCTTCATTTTGTCTCACTCAGTTACAGTTGTACCAGAAGCCTTTTCTTTGGCATTTCATGATTTTTTACTGCATAAAAGTGTAATCTTCCCATCCACATAATAGAGTTTTCTTGAGATTCCAGAAAGGTCTAATGGGTTGCATAACTGACCAGCATCTTTAGTGTCTTAATAATGTGCTCTGCTATGAATACAGACATATATTTGGCATATAACATATATTCATAACATACATCATTTGGTAAGTGTGAATTGTTCAATACATGATCCATTTCAAAGTGGAACAGTGGCATTTATGTCAGTTCTTGTATAAAATAGTGCTGGGTACCTTGTGAAATTAAAAACAACCCAAGCAAAAAGGACTAAACATTCCTCTAGGTATTTATAATTCTTTCTTTCCTTCTTTCTTTCCTTCTTTTCTCCTTCCTTCTTTCCTTCCTTCCTTTCTTACACATAACAACTTCCCCATCAAGGTTTTTGTTGGGATTTCTTTTCAGACTTTCGGGAGGGAATGATAAATTTGTCAGCTTGTTCTTTATGTTGCAGTATTTAAAAACAAACAAACAGAAAGCCAAGAAAACCTTTAAACTAAAGTGCTTTTATTATTTTTTTTTTTTTTTTACATCTAGGCCCTTTTTTATTTTTTCTTTTTTTTTTCCTTTTTTTTTTTTTTCCAGGACCTAATTTCATGGGCCACTTTTATATCTCGATGTGATTATACATGAATGAAGTCCCTGTCACATAGAAAGGACAAGGTCAATACAGATGAAAAATAGACACAACAATAACCTTTTTAGAAAGGAATAATGGCATTCATATTCATAATGGTAAATTTTAATCAATTAGCACAAAAAGGCCCAGGAACACAAAGGCTAGATAACTAGTGGAGAACTCCTTACTCAGTTATTCTTGGTAATAATAATGACAGCATTCATAATTTGATTTTAAATGTCAGAATGGAACAAGTTCACACAACCATCTTCAGGGAAAAAAAAAAAAAGGTGAAAGAAATGGACTGAGTTTCATTTGAGGCCCTCAAAAGTGGAAGGGGGAAAGGGAAAGGGGACAAAGACCTTTGGAAAAACATAAGTCAGAGAACAGGAATGCATTGCCATTAAAAGGGTTCTTAGGGACATACAGAATGAGTTTGACATCCTCTGAAATACGCTGAATGTTTTGCAATGGGGAAAGACCTCTGTTACATCCACCTGCTCTCACAGGGTTTTCAGGTGGTTGCATGGTGAAGTCTGAAAGCACATCTTAACTGTTATGTAACAGACTGCATTTTTAAATGTTTGTTTTCACTGGTGGTAGTGTTCTTTCCCATAGTATTTATAGTGACCAGAGGAGAGTTTCAGTGTGAGCTGAGCTTTTACTATTGTTTTGGTTTTAGCTGCCAGGAAAAACCTGACCTCTTACAGCCTTCAGCAAGTCTGGCTTGTGTTTAGATGGATGATCAACTACATTTCAATTTAAGTGAAAATAGCGTTATGCAGAAATAGGTTGAGGGTCAGCGTCCTGGACATGCAGGGAAGGGAGAACTAAACAGTCCCTTCTTCATCCTATTACATATTCAGCGTGAAAGGGGATAATGAGAACAGTCCTTGCCTTCACGAGAGGAAAGATTGTTTCCCCTGTGGAGTGCCTCACCAGAAACATGGTGTGGGGAGGGAGTGCAATAGGAAAAGCAATTGCTCTTTTGCTTCTGCCTTTCAGCAGGCACTTTGCCTGGTTTGCTGAGGAGGGGACAGTATGCCACATTTCTTAGGAAACTGTAGGAAAGAAACATCCAGCACATATGGGAAATCTGAAGGGATGTTGTGTTTCCCTTATGAGCAACATCTCCTGATGATCCCTCAAGGACTATGCCCATTCTGCACCTCCGAATCAGGTGTCAGCTTCCTTGAAGGCAGCTGTGTTTTTTGTGAAGTAATAAATACGTAAAACCATACATAAAACAATTCATAAAACCAAGGTAATTTTATATAAGCCTGGGCAGAAGACCTGATTTGCCTTTCTTTATGCGTGTTGTCTATTAATTTACTATAAGAGATGCAAGTCTCTCTTCAAGGAAGAAAACAAAAAGGACAAAATCTTTCACAGAAGACATAAAAAAAGAAAAATAAATATACCCTGTCAATATGTTAGCTCAGACTGAGATATAAACAAATGTTAAGAGACAAAGGAATGAAGCATATTCTCCTCAAAAAATGAAGGGGAATATTAAACCGGTACACCGACAGATTGCTATTAGTGTTCTAGAGTGTCTGATCAAAGCACATGCTCAGGGCATAACTATACAGTCCCGTCCACAGCTGAAACGTATTTAGCATAGTCTGTTAGCTCATGATCACGTTTTTGTGGACAAGGTTACCCTGCCTGTAAGACAGTGCAGTGAATATATTCATGCACACAAATATATGAGCAGCACTGAGAACACAGGAAAATTATTTCCATAACAGCATGTCAAACAGTCTCTCAAACTCTTTCATGAGGAACCAAAATGTATTCTTCAGGCAGGCAAATTTTCTTTCAAACAATCATCTCGTTTCTCCTAAGACATTTGAAGGCAAAATGGTTCTACAGGCCTGCAGGGTTAAAACCTAAGAAAACCTCATAGTTCAGATTCAAACAAAGCAGAAAACAGAAAAATAAAAGAAGAATTCACCAAAACTCACTGTTTATTTTGTTGCAGCTTTAAACTTAACAAATAGTCACACCTGATTATCTTGTATTTTGAAAAAAAAAAAGCCAACAAAGAAATGCTCACCAAGGCTATATACTTTGTCGGCAAGCTTTAGTCTCCAGTGAAACTTTATGGCAAATTTATAAGCCATGCAATACCTTAGGTTTTAGCAGGTCTACTGACACAGCATCCTGCTTCCATGCAGCCGAATTCCAGTTGAGAATTTGTAAAGCTAAGGTTACCTGTCACTGAAACTTCAAAGATGAGTTGACTGGTAAAAATCACAGAGTAAATTATTTCCTTCTTCTGCTAACTTTTACAAACCAAGCTAGACAAGCATAGTGGTTACATAATTGATGCAATAGCATAGAAGCATCACCCCTCTGTTAAGTTGACCAGGAACTTTAAAGCACTTTTAAAAAGCCTATGAGTTCTATACAATCTTCACACCAAATGTTACAATGGAATATGTTTGTTACCTTTTGATGTTAGGCTCTTACAGGTAGGTTTAATCTCATACTCTTTCTGTGTCATCAAATACAAGTTTACTTGCTATTATTCACCCATATTTTTGTCAGAGCACTCTGACATTCTGTTGCTGCATTTGATTTCAAAATTCTTAGGGTTGTTCAGGCTTTGTGGTTAAAAAGCCACTTGGGCTAAAATTTGTATCATAAAGCTGCAGCCATTTGAAAGGCCATGCAATGGCTTTGACAGCATGAATTTCTTTATTTTCTGACAAATAGTTTCCCATCAAATTCTCACCACCTGTACATGACGTTGTGCAGATGGAAGCTAGTGGAATTGCATGTGATGAGTGAGAAACTAAGATGGGCACAATGAAAGCCAGTACTGTATTTCATACCTAATTTCATAGAATCACAGAATGGTTTGGGTTGGAAGGGACCTTCACAGAGAATCTAGTCTGCCATGGGCAGGGACATCTTTCACCAAATCAGGTTCTTCAAAGCCCTGTCCATTTCAGCACATGCAAATACTATGCAAAATTAGATCAGAATGGATCTCTTAGACTGAAAAAAAAAGGCTAATTTCCAACTCCAAATGTCTATAAGCAGGTTACTGGCTGTCTGGTTTTATTATGACAAAGAATTTCACCTAAAATGACAACTGGATGGAAGTCTATCCCAGAAGACTCCATACAATATCTGAAAACAAAAATGTTGTGCTAGGAAAATAGCTGTTTAAAATATCTTAAACATTTTACACAAATGGAATTTTTTTTTCAATTAGAACATCCACTTCAGTTTGCTAATTGCACTTTTTTTAATCTGCATTTGTAGGCTATTATTTTAACTGCATTTCACTAATTTCCCTTTCTTATGATGAGTTGAAAGGTATATTTTTCTGTTTTATGAAACGAACACCCAGTTGCTGGCCAAAACTGTCTATTATTAATGCCTATTAAATTTAACTGATAAGAGTATGTGCTTTGGTAGATAGAGTAACCTGGGAATAACTCCAGGAATGCAGAGCTTCAGTCTCCCCCCTTTTTTTTCCTTTTGAAGCAACTTTATTTACTTGCAATATTCTCATAGGAATGCAAACGACTGTTCCATCACTTTGCCTCCACCATTGCTTTTCTTCAATCTGATGAGTGCCTGATAAAATATTAACTTAGTTTGTGCCTAGGGTAAAATATACAATAGGGACATGACAGGGATCTCTGTAATCAACCTAAGGTTCCTGTTCTTATGCCAGGAAGAGTGCAGACATAGCAATTCTTTAGGCTTTTCCGTAGATGACTAATGAAGAATCGTGTTTCCCTTTAATTCAGTCATTAATGTTGCCCACTATTATTGATACTGGACTGTTTTCAAATACAAAGAACAGCAAAAATGTACACGTTATCTTAATCCAGCATAAACTAAATGATCACTCCAATTGCAATTAGATATCTGTATTTCCATGATTAATCTTAAGAAGCTATATGTTTATATGCTTTGTTCTTGTGTTCAACAACTGTATCTTCTGCTGGAGGGAAAACTTCTCTGCATTTCTGGAAATATCAAGCCACTTTTGCTTGAGAGTCTCAAGGTACCTGGAGTTAACTATCTGCTAGCAAAAATTTTGAACATTATGTCTAGCAACTACAAGAAACTGTCCAGTTGCAAAGCACCTATGTATTTTTAATAATCAATGCCTTTTATTACCCTTTCTGACACTCATTATCTTGTGTCAAAGCCAAGATGCTCTCAGGCATTTGGTAGATAACATAAGTGGCAAAAATAACACTGGAATTTGGACATTCTGGGTTTCTCATCCTGCACTCAGTCTAGTAGGAAATATCTTTTTAGAGGAGAATAATATCAACTGTAGACTTCAGAACTTGGTCAGAAGGCTATTCCAAATTAAGATACAGACGTTTTCATTTCCATTACTTGATCAAATTCTGCAGGTAGGCATGCACTCAGAACTAGCTCAGAATTTTTTATTGTTGGTTTCACTCCCATCCATACACAAAATGTCCCTCAACTTCCAGGATACTTTTATTCCACTTTTCATTGTGTGTTCAGTATGTGAATCAAAACTGAGGTACAGCTTTCACTCAGCCTGATGACTCCCTGTCTCTCTAACCCTTACTGTTCTCTCATGCTTCCTATAGCTTTATTCACATGCTTAGGGGAACAGTGGGACCCACTGGCAAAAGACCACAGGGAGGGAGTGTATGCCCAAAAGACCAGCAAGATGTGACCTCCACTGTCCCAGGGGACAACTGCACCAATGAGGCAGCAACAATTCTACAGGTACTCATTCCCCCGAGGTGGGCTCAAGTAGGTACCACTCTTCAGCTGCCTTTGTAGGACATGCTGCTGTCCATAGCTCTGGAGCTTGTTCCTTCCTTGCTCTGATTCTCCCAGAGCCTTCAAGAACCAACTCACTCTCTCCTCATTCAGGCCTTCACTTCATGCTGCAATGACACTTTACATCAGCCAGAGCTTTATGTGGACTATTGGAGAAAGGAGGGCATTTTCATTTATCCCTACAGGACAAGACAGCATGCAACTGTGAACCTATCTGTATTTATGTCTGAGAAAGAAGTAATACAGAAAGCTGCATAACAGCCTTGGAGTTTGGCCATATCTTCATACATACAGTTTTTGTCACAGACTCAAATTCATCTCTTGCAGAGATGAAAACTAGTAGCTGCAGAGCAGTACCCAGCAACCCACTCTAACAGTTCAGTCCAGGAAGTATAGAAAATTATATCAAGTTATAACTGCAGAGGACATTTGACGTAGCAATATATAATAATCCACTTGAATAACTCCAAACTGTAATTTGGCCATGAGTAACAGTTCCTACTTCTGCAAAAGTAGGAGTGGACTGTGCAGCCAAGCCCTCAGTTTTACATCAACTGCTGCATATTGTTAATAGCACTTTTTATCACATTTGGGTTCTATTCATGCAAACACACCACTGCTCTATTCTGAATCTTTAGTAAGGCAAACAGCAGAGTACATTTCTTTAGCTGCAAAAAAACTTGTTAATATAAGCAAATATTTTATTTTTAATGAAGACACACATGTTAATTTCCAATGACATGACTGTGCCATGGAACAAATTATGTAAATGACTGTATTCAAATTTTCCCCCAAAAGAAGACATCAGCTTTTGTTTAGCCAGAGGAAGAGTGTGCCAATCAGTCCCTCCAGGCCAGTAATGAACTCTTTACTGTAATCATTGAGCAATTGTTCACCTTAGTAATCCTATTACTAAATAATCATTTAGTCTGCCCACAGCTGAACCATAGCAGTGGTCTTCTTAGGTGAAAAAATTGTTCATGGGTGTGAGCAGGATTTTCATGCTCTGGTCCTTTGACATCTGTATTTCATGTATGGGGAAAGAATTGTTCCTCTTAAGTAGCCCACACACATATCAGTGCCCAAGCATGCAAAGCCCATGGATGAGTCAATCTCAACTGCCATTAAAGCACAGTCATCATCCATTTTATGCAATTATCTTTCCTATGGATCATAAGACAACAATGTTTAATTTAAAATGCTACAGCAGAGCAGAAACCATCAGTTATTTCCTACCATCTACATTTTTAGATTTCTGGCTGACTCTCAGGAAACTTATGGACAGAATATACCACTGAATATATATTTAAATAGCCAGCAACAAAATTGACTTATCCTGTTTAGACCTGCATGCTATGCTAAGATGTGTGTTGCTGCAACGATGTTTCTTTCCATAGAGTAATGACCAAGGATGGAGTGGGGACTGAGTCTGATACAGTTTTTTGTGGATCATCTGCACCTGAAAATGGTTTCCATTCTATAAATATTATAACTATTCTTTTATTTATGAAACTTTCTGCCTACACTGTTCTGTTTTACACATGCATATATGTGTGATTATATCCAGAGCTGTAAGGACATGTTTTTGTGTCAGGGCTGTGCCCACTGCCCTGTTCCTGATGTGTCTGTCTCAGATGCTCTCCTCCTCCACTCTCAGTATGGGTGTCCCCTCTCCCAGGCTCATTTCAGCTACTCCTTCACTATTTCCTGCTTATTTTGATAGTGTGTCTCTTCCCACAGTCTCACATGATCCCAGCTGAGCATTGTCACGACCATGTGTGTGTTTATGCGTGTTTGTATGAAACAGAGACTTGGATCTACATACACTGACTGTAAGAGGGTAACTTAGCTGGTGGTCAGGATCTGTGCTAGACCTCTGCAAAGGAGTGGCCTTTTTCCACACAGATGTGCTGGGTTTGGAAACACTCCAGTTTTACCCAGGGAGTAATCCCAGCATGGATAAAAATGTTTATGGTTGTCCTTGGAAACGATTCCTTGTAAAATAATGTTTGCATTGGTTTCATACTATCATTTCAGAAATTGTAAGTTCTTGAAGAAATGGAAAACAAAGAAGCCGTGATAAAAATAATAGCCACATAAAGGATAGTTTTGGAAGATATACTGGTACATAATGGTGCTCAGCACCGCTATTATTATTACAAGTTGCTCAAAGTTTCCACTTACAGTCACTTTTTACAGAATGCAATGTCCTGGACGTTTCAAAACATAGTTTGGCCAGTCTTGATATACAAGGTACCTATAATCTCAGCAAGGCACTTTTAATATATCTTATCTGCTTACACCCAAAACTTTCTTGATCCCATGACCCTTGTAAAGCAAAATGCTCTTCTCACTGAATAGAAGAGACCTGACATAAACAGGCAGAGACAAAATGAAGGCTTGGGGATTTTTTAATCTTTTACATTGATAGGTTTTCTTACCAACGATGAAGATGAATTCAAAGGGACTTGCAGAAAAGGCAGTGAAAGGTTTGGGATCTGAAAGGCACTACTCAATATAATCAAATGGTTACTGTGTTGGAGGAGCTGCACCCTCCTACCAAGAAACAAGCAGCACCAGATCATTAGTCTGCCTGAAGGTGGTGTGTGGAAAGAATTAAGTAAAGCTGTTTGATTTTTGGCTGGTGGGAGGGTTGGGGTGGATTGCAGAATGAAGTAGATGAGACACACGAAGCTTTAGAAACCCACTCTGTAGATGGAGATCGCAAGCCACATACTAATTGCCTGCCCACACAGCACCGGTGGCAAAGCAGAAACGTAGGTGCTGTGAGTGGGGGTGGCCGTGAATACTGAAGCACGAGAGATCTTCCCCAGGCTCTGCACACTGGCAAAAAGTGGTCAAAGCTTAGATGGGTTTTGGGACAGGTGAAAAGAACAAGTTGCACTTAACATATTCTTTAATCCTGAAGGCATCCCATAAAAAGAGGTTCTGTGGCTTAATATGCCAGTGCTAAAAAGGATTTCTATGGATTTAACCAAACAATACATGGTGAGTGGTAGTGAACTGGGTATCTAATAACAAGACATTCTTCATCTTTCCTTTTTATACTGCGGATGATGCAGAAGCACTCTGTAATTCTACAGTCATTTGCCATGAAATTTGTGCTTAAACAGCATCAGCATCTCAGCATGAGGTACAGTAACTGAGGAACCAAAATAGGATCTCTGGATTTTAATCTGTGAATGTTTATTTTCAAGTGGGGTAAGATAAAAGAACAAGTTGAAGGAAACAATGCTGCAATTAGTGGCCCTTGAACCCTTGCATTAAGTTTTGGACTGGTGACCGAGATCCTGACATGTCCCAAGGTTTCATTTAAAATATCATCTGGGCTTTCTGCTTTTCTAAGGTTTACGATTGCTTGTATTCTGCATCTTAAAACGTTGCTGTCTTCTGTGAATCAGCATTATAAAAGAGTAGGGTTTTCTTTTCCTGTAGTGTTATTTTCAAGGTGGCAGAAGGGCAACTTGTGAGTGCCCTGTTTTACCCACCACTGTCATAATTTCTCTTGTTTAGAACTGGCCCACTGATGAATCTAAAGTTTTTATTTTTTTGTCTTTTGAATTTTACATATCAGCAAATAATCTGACCTATTTTTGACAAGATCTTTGAACCTTGCATATTCTCTACTTCTGCAGAATCAAAGTAGTTCATCATCATCATTCCCAATTTTCATCCTCAAAAAATCTCTATCATGGTAGTATAAAAAACCCTCAGATTTACATATAGGGAATGGAGATACAAGAAGACTAAACATAATTTCATATCATATAGAAAGATGACAATTAAATCCAGCTCTTTGGCTAATACCCTGTGACACCCCTCCAATTATGCAATTCTCTAGAATTCTCCAAGTATTTCTATCCTGCTTTAACTTTAAGGGGCACAACTGGTTTATTTATCCATGCAAGAACACTTCAACCAAAAGCATCATATGCAAAATTTAGAAGTGATTTGAGCTGCTTTTCAATATCTTAATTATGATTTCTTCAGAGTGTGACAGCTAGGGCTGGAGGCCACATCAGCTGCCCTTGGTGTCTTACATCCACCAAAGAAAATATTTTCTGGATAGCTGATCCTCCTTGTATTCAGTATTATTTCAGTAATAGTATTAGTATCCCCCATTTTGCTGAAGGCTGTTCTGAGCACCCATTGAGGGCTGGAAGAAAAATCTTATGTTTTTTGCGGCAGATATTTGGGCCCTCATCCAAATCCATTGGATCACACCCCAGTCCACACTTTTGTGTATTCTCATAGAAAGCTTTTATCTGTTAATTGCTGCTGCATCTGTCTCTCTTTAAAATTTATTGTAATAGTTGTCGAGTCCCTAATAAAATAAAGCACATATTGTGGTTGTTTCTTTTTTTTATTCGGCTCTAATGACTTACATATTGACATTTTTTTTGTTTTCTTTTGGGAATTTTGTTAAGGGTTTTTTAAATTATTTCTGCAGGAAACCCGTCTCTCTGGAAAGGCACATGAAAAATCATCCCAGCATTGAGTTGTTTGAATCTTTACAGCCACTTATACACCTTAAATATTAAAATCTTAATCCATAATGACCTCCTCCAGCTTTTGGCCAGTTTGACAGTGTCTGCTCCCCTTGGCTCTGTGTTATACTGTTTTCTTTTTTTAAGCTTTAATTTTGTATTATGTTTACCTAGTGGTATTAGCATGAATTTTTTGGTTTTGGGGGCTTCCAAATGTCACAGGGAAGAAAGTTCAATACTCTTTTCTTTTTACCTAGCCTAAAATAGGCCATGTTCTGCTAGTTGCAGAGGTTCTCATTTCTGTCACCACCAGAGAGGGGCTCTTTGAAAGTCTTGGTCACTATTTACAATCTTGTGATCATAACTTCACTCAAGAAGATGAAGGCTCTTCTCTACATTCAGTTCTTCTTGGCACCAGAAGCTGAATCAATTCGTTTTTAAACTCTTGTCTTTTGACAGACACTTATTCCTGTGGCATTCTTCTTATGAACTCCCTTGGAAATGTGCCCAGGATTATTTTTGTTTATTCCTTCCAAATTCCATTCCACCCGCACTAGCACTGAATTTTAATCCTTCCCTGCTGGCAGTGAGGGGGTTTGTTACAGTACTGGAGAAATATGTTAAAGAAACCTTTGTTTTCATCCCACCCTCCAAATTCTCGGTCTGTGCCAGCAGTGTGAAGGGACAGTGTCTTCATGACTCATTCCAAGCTGACCAAGACAGACATCATTCTGCCTTCCTTGAAGCTCAAGTCCAGAGAGAGTGGAAGCATGTAGGTGACCCCTCTCCCTTGACATAAGCAAGCTCCAAAGGACAAGGAGAACTCAAGCTGTGCAGCACCCACTTTTTTGTTACATGCACACATGGCTGGGCTATTTCTAGCTCTTCACAATCAAAGCTTGGTTGGTTAGCTAATCTAATTCAGGTTGGCATTCATAACGTTTCTTCAAGATGGGTTCTCAGCACCACATGTAAGAACTCAGGCAGTTTGTGCCTTCCACTCCCTCACTTGTTTATGCCAGTTTATGCCTTGGATTACCTCTGGGCAAAATAGTGCCAAGCCCTTCTGTAAACAAACACATCTATTACAAAGTGCTTGCACAAAGAAGTGAACCTGACATTTTGTCTGGATGGTGGCAGACTGTAAACGTGCCTTGAGCTCTGGGATTAAGCAGTGCCACAGCAAGGGTGCTGTGCCATGTGTGGCAGAGAGCTTCGCCCCAGGGGCTCCCTCAGCTGCAGCATCCCCATTAATCCCAGCTGCCTTGAGGGGCATAGGAAAGGATTCGTTAAAGTTTTAGAACCAACATCTTGAAACAATTTTGAGCTACCAGCAGGAGACAGGGAAAGGAACAGAGCTCTGGTGTGATGTTCTGTCTACCACGCTTTTAGGAGGCAAGTTGCTGCAGGCTGAACCAGTTACTGCTTTCATGTGGCTTTCCACTTCGTCTCCTATAAAAGCCAATTATATTGGCATTTGATTCTTCACCTGGCCTTACCTGGCAGTTCTCTTACATCTACCCTTTTTGATCATGAAACATCTGTTATTCAGATGCTTCACTGTATTATTATTATTACACTAGGTATACATATCTCCCTCCCCCATCCAAAATAATGATAAAAGTACAAGACAGTAAGTTTATCAGACGAAAAATCTGATCCTTATTACCAAGATTAAGCTCTTCATGATGTATCACATGAATAAATTTATTAGACTTCCATACAGTTCTTTGGCAGTGCTGCCCATCTTCTAGTCTAAGTGGTAGCAAGGAAGATCCCTTTCAGTACCCAGAAAGGTGCAGAAGTGATCTAGGTATTACGGTTTGCCCCACACAGGTTTTTGTTTTGCTGGTTTAACTAAGGTGATGGTGATATTTGGCAATGATCTTTCTATTTACAGAAATTTATTGGATGTCTTTGTCTTTATCATTATCAGTCTTACCTTCTGTCTCTAAGATGGACTTACACCTACTACTTTGTGTGTTATTGATCTAGAGAGATGTATAGGCACTTTCTCACTAGAGATATTGAATCCTGGCCCTTCTCCTAATGTATTCCAGGAAGTGTTCATTCCTCACCATCAGAAATGTTCAACGAACATGATTCCTGCCATCTTCACTCACAGAGGAAGCGTTGGGTAGAAATGTTTGCCTTTTGTAACAGGGATTTTATTTTTCCATCAACTAGCACAGCTTGTACTCCTGGAAACATCAATCTGTCAAGGAAACTTGCCCCTTTTAAGGATCTGGATTATGCATAATATCTTTAGTCTGATAGAGAATTGGCCTAGATGACAATATTAGCATTTTCATCCACTAAGTGGAGTGAAATATAGAAACTGAGTTTAGCTGTGTCTTGATTTGGTATACAATATGATAAAGGACAAGTAGTGCTTCTCTTCACAGTAGCTGTTTATCAGATCACTTTCTTGTTCTTTCCACTTTAGTACTGAAAGAATGTAATCTGCCTTGAAGGGCCTTACAAAAGCTAAGGCATTTACATAATCGCTTAGTGATCCTGCCTAAAAATTCAGAATATGGGGGACAGGGGGGTTTTATTCAGACAATGTCCCGGTTCACCATCTATGTGCCTCAGGTCAGACTACCAAAATCAATTGACTGGAGAGCTGTACCCTTATTACTCAGTGTGTAATAAGAAAGATTTCTTGTAATGGCAGTCTTAGAGAAGCTCAAAGCCTTATTTTGTGTGTTGTCTTAGAAATTAGATTCTACCTAAAATTGATGTGGAATTTCATAAGTTACAAGTAAAGATGAAAAGATGCAATTGCATTCTGAGACTGAATTTCAGAGTATATTTACTTTTGTTCCTCATGACTTATTTCTGTTCTCTTTTGCCTCAAAATAATTATTTAGAGCCATGGAAATGGTAACCATGATCCTGAACTATTTCACTTCTTGACTGTGATTTTTTTCCTAGTTAGTTTGTTGCTTGATTAAGGGATTTGCTTTTTAAAAATTGAATTAACCCTAATTTTATTGAGTCTGTACGTCTGCTTGGTACTGCTGTCAAATACATATGTCCTTTTCTGAGCAATAGTTTCATTTATAGCAGCTATACAGCGCCTTTGTTTTTTCAGGCAACCCTGCAACTTGCTCAGTATCTACCTATTGCTCTGGTTGTACTAGTTTTTGTACTCTACTTACAATGCAGTTGCATTTGCCAGCTGTAGAGAAGGATACAAGATGTCTCTAGTGAAAACAGGTTTTTTCCAGGGATGAGACAGGTCAGAGTCATTGCTTTCTTTCTTTTCTTTTTTTTTTTTTTTTTTTTTTAACAATTTCTGATTTCCTGGGGTAAAGGATACATACATGAAACATTATTGTAATTCTAGTATCACTTTTTCATGAAATGGAGCATAGCTGTGTCTTGCAAAGAGAAGGGCATCCAGCTCCCCCAACTGAGATGCTTTACTCTCACCTCATTCTTAAGTGCCTCGTGATACAGCCCTCAGCAACAAGGTGTCAGTTTAGTTCAACTGAGGTACCTTCAACTGCATCCAGAGGGTCATCTTATTCACCTAATGCAAGTGTGTTTCTAACCTTAAGTAGATATCTTTCTCTAGGTCTCATCTTTGACCTTTTGTTTTAATTAACTGGTTTAATAAAGGCACCTTTCTATCTCTACTAACAGCATTGTGACCCTTGGCACTTCTTTTAGGAGCAATTTCACCTGACAACTAAGCTAAGCACAACCAGCTCTGGTCTTACCTGGGAGGATTCCTATGAAACTAGGATTTCTTGACATTTAGTTTAAGTTTTGTGAATAGCAATCTTGAAAAAAATAAAAACCATTTATTTCTGTGAAAACATAACAGGTATTCATTTGGTCATCACTAACAAAGGAAAAAGTACTGTCCAGGATACAAAAAAAACCCTCAGTTTGCTTAAAATTAACACAGGCAGGCAAATAGCTTCCAAAGTTTTTCCAGCTTTTATTTAAGGATGAATCTCTTGTTCTTTTTTTTTTTCTGTTTCACTTTAACAATTATGTGCTAATTGTTGAGTACAGGCTGTATCAAGTTTTAAACTAATGAATAGAAGATACTAGTACAGTGTGTTAAGGGAAGTGTTTCAGTGAGGGGGAAAAAAGAGAAAAAAAAAAGACTATGGTAGAAGACACAAAAAGGAGTCTAATAAAATAAAAGAAACAGAAAGGTGTTAGTAGACTGAAAGAGATAAGAGAAGAGTGGTTGGAAGTGAAGAAATAGCACATTTTCTTCTGAAAGAAAAAGAAAACAGAACTCTACAAGAGTATTTGACCATTCAGATTGGAACTTGCTACCTTTGAACTATGACTTTCTATGCAGTAAGTGAGATCTTATTATAAAATGTATGAACACAGAAGCTTTCTGTTATTCCTATGAGATGCTCTTTAAAGATAGAAGTCACAGGAAGATTAATTATAAAATAAATTAATCAAATATATTTCCTCTATTTTATAGTAAATTAAAGAGGCATAAAAAAATCAGGAATATTAGATTAATTTAACCTGGAACAATTTTCCCAGAGAAGAGGTAGATGGCGCATCCCTGGAAACATTCAAGGTCAGATTAGATGGGACTCTGAGCACCCTGATCAAGTTGAAGATGTCCCTGCTCATTGCAGGGAGGTTGGACTAGACGACTTTTAAAGGTCCCTTCCAACCCAAACTATTCTATGATTCTGTGAGTGTTAGTGTATTCTTTATTTAGCTGTCAAAATAACAGCAAAAATTCACTATTTATTTGTTTAAGGATTACTTTGAATAGAAGTTGTATTTCTGAGGTATGTTCTTCCTCTACAGAAATGCAGGAAAAAATAGTGCTGTTAAATGACTCGTTCAAACACAGTCCCATGTAGAAAGGAAAGTACTTTCTTAGCTTGGTTTGAAAATCACTTCCATGACTCTTAAAAAAAGATTTCAGGCTTAGTTGCTCTTCAAAATATTTAGCTAAAAATCACATGCCACCCTCACTTTTTAAAAATGTTTGTTACCTAGTAGGAATACTTGCTCCCTGATCCTCCCTGACTTTTATTAGGTCTCTGAAAATGTGACAGGAATGCATATAAGGCCCCAAACTCCCTTGATTAACCTGCTGCAGGTAAGGCAGAGACATGAATTCAAAGGGAGTGAATTGGGGGCAGGGGGCAAGTGGTGATGGTGCATCTATGCACACATCCTCACTCTTGTAAGAGCACACTCACTCCACAAGCAGTTTAACAGTGTGCAGAACCAGCCCACAGCCTGAGAGTCTGTGCTTTCTCATTGAAATAAGTGCATTTTTAAAACATATTTGAACACTGTATCAGAAAGGACATTCTATCCTGATAAAGATGTTGTACTACAGAGAGAGAGGCAATAGGTTGTTTGAAAAATATCTGTAAAACAAACTAGTATGAAGCAAAGACAACAAATCTGACTAAAATCCTGTCTAATACCAATTAACTTCTCCTGCAGTTGGTGACGGCTCTTTTGCAGAAACATAAATTTTGGAGTATTTTAAAATATAGACATCTGGCTGTGTCTTGTGACACGCTAGGCATGCTGATCTGGTCCAGCGAAGCACTCACATGCATTCCTGGGCTTCACTGGGTTTTCTTTTGTACTTAAGTTACACTCTTCAACACTTGTTTGATTCATCCCAGAGCTTTCAGCACCTACAAGGGCAAACCTTGAGTGAACTTAGCATGGCTCCTCCTACAGCCCTTAGAACACAGAACAATAGACAGTTTTGAAATCTTCACACTGATTAGACGATATTTCAAGTAACGGCTTCACAATAGACATGCCATCTACCATTTGGAAATACAGATTTGATGGCTGGCAGACCTTTCCCTCCTGGCTATCCTCCCTATCCATTTTGTGATCCTGTAGTGTGGGAGATGTAGATGAAAACTTGGCCTTCATTGTAATCCCTTGACAGTAGAGCAGTCCCCTGCCATCCAGATGACTGACCCTTTCCTGTTCTTATGTCTGGCTTTGCTCCCAGGGAAAAAAAGGGCAAAGAAATGATGAGGATAATGCGCTAGGAATTTTTGTCAGGATATACCCAGATGTATGAGACTCCAGAACTGTAAAGGACTCTTGGTTTCTATTTTTCAGCAATAGACATAAGGTCAATGTAATTTTTTTCACTGACTTATTTCACTCTGTTTCATTTATGTGTGACTAAACAGGGAATGGCTACAGTTAACTTTGAAAATTGCTGAGCTGAAGTAAATTTGTTGTGTCCTGTTATGAAATCTGAAATAGTCGGTAGGCTCAGAGTGATAATGATACCTTAAAAAAAAAAAAAAAAACTGAATGAAAACATCCTACTAATCTAGTAGGATAGACAAGAGAGGGGAAGCAGGCAAAGTCTCAAAATGCTGAAAAGCTATTTAGAGCTGTAGCAGGAGGTATGGTGGCAGGGCTGGACTTGGAAGCACAGGGAAGATGCCTAAGCCAAGGATTGAGCATAGAAGGAAGGTGGAGAAGAGGACAGGCAGAAGACATCCGTCAGCCTCAGGCTGTGGTGAGGACTCCCTGGTGGGTAGAAAGGTCTCTTCCACCTCCTCCTACCCCACCTCGTCAAGCCCCAAGATTTCCTCGCCTCTGTGGGCAGTCCTCCTTCAGACCCAAGGGGTGATGTGTGCTTGTGAATGAGAGGGAGAGGGGGAAGTGCAGAGTCACAATTATGGGTGCAACTCAGGGATGGGGCATGCTGAGAGTTGTAGCTGCCTGAAGGAACATGACTCTGACTGTGAAGTCCAGAGCCAGGTGAATCTGTAATTTTCACATCCACTTGAAGTTACAGAGAAGCACAATGGAAGCACTGTGAAATATGTGGACTGTTTTTAAACAAAACCTTGCAAACAGTTTCAGCATAGTGCCTGGAATATTTTACAGTGACTCTACAGTTAATCCAGAGTATCTTTGATGAAATTAATGTATTCATGCTGATGTAATTGATAGCAAAATTTGGTTCCCTGTGGACACGTCTCCCCATCCATTCTCCCTGTTTGCTACTGCTTCTCCCCATTTCCTCTGAAATGATGGATTTTCATTAAATTGAAAACATCTCCTCTCCTCATGGTGTCATCACAAGCACCATAATGTGCGTGTGTTGTATTGCCAAGCATTGCTTAGCAACGGGACCCTGTGTTCTGCCAACTTTCTTTTCACACTGTCAATCTGAATTTAACTGAACTTGCTGTGTTGTGTTTCAGAGGACTGACTACATGTCAGTAACGTGACTGATGAATGCTCCAAATATACAAACAAAAACTGGCACTGACCCCCTCTATTTATTAGAGTGTGTGAATTTCAAGAAGTCACTTTGCATTCACATTATTCAAAGACAAATTTTTTACAATAATGATAGTTAATCTTGATAAATCCTCATAAAACACTAACCAATTGGAAAGTATAATTAGACACTTTCAGTTTTGAAAGTACATTCAATAGGACTCTGTGACCCAGCCCTCTATGGCATCTACTCGTCAAGAATCACTTCTGTACTAAAAATCACCAGTCATTTATCACTTACACAAATAAAGTGTTGAAACTTCTGCAGGTTTGCATTTGCAAAATCACCTAATCACTGACAACATTGTCCATTAAATAAGCTATGTGGACTTCAACTGAATAGAATGGCTCTAGAGAACCAGATGATGGCTTCTCATCCCACCGTGAGCAGAAGACTTCTCTTGGCAATGCTTAGAGCACTGTAAAATTAGATGGAGAGGCAGATATCCCAGTGGCTAGGACACCAGGTGTGCAAAATTAAGTCCTCTGCTCATTGCTGCATTCTGGTCAGACAACTCCAGTTCTAGCTCACCTACCTTTCAAGCTCAAGACATTTAAGGAACCAGAGCTGCTCTTGGTTTAAAATCATATGGTTGGCTCCTCTGCTGGTATATTGACCTGGTTCAACATATTCTTAGACAAATTTCACTAGCTGGAGATCTGAATATTTGATTGTGAAAGACTGTATCAGAGACATTGAATTACCATCTATATATTTCAATTTTTACACCACTTAGATTTTTCAATTAATCTAATGGAGAATGCCTTTCAAATTATTTTTTAGGAGGAAAAATGGAAATACAAGACGTGTATAAGACAGGTTTCATTGCAGTTTGGGGCACAAAAAAAAAAAAAAAAAAGAAAAGGAAGTCTTAATGGCATTCTTTCTACCCTAATAACTAAATGTTTCTGTATTTTTATTTCATATGTTCCAATTGAAAAACAGGATAGCTGCCACAAAAGAAGGACATTCAGTACAAAGTAGCAGTATACTCATATTTAGGTGTCATCTGTCAATTCAGTCAGCTAAACACTGAGGCTTTGTCAACTGAAATGCACTGCAAGATGCAAAACACACATATGTGCCTGCAAGTGTGACAAAAGATCCAGACAAGTCCTGTGCCTTTCTGAAGAGGCCACTGAAACCCAGACAAGATTCCACAAAGCAGATGTTTAGGCTAAAATTAAGAATTCCTAGATAGTTTCAGTGAGGATACCCACAGTAGTCGTACATAATTAAGATTCAGCACTATATTCAGACTCCTGTGCTTGTCTATACACATTTACTTAAACATGGTTATCTATATGCAATCCAGAACCTTCCTCCAGTACTAAAAGAACATCTAGAGTGAGACTTAATTGCCCAAAGGTAGGTGCCTATGGTTATCTTAGTGTGCCACTTCTGAAGAATGTGAATCTTCCTCATATCCTGTATCATCCAGCTCCATGCAACTGTCCTGGATATCCCCACATGTCACATATGGCACATATGGCACCTGTGTTTTGGCAACTGAATCCTACCTTCTGCATCTCAGATGTATTAATCAGCCCATAATGCTTTCCTGCCTGAAGGCTTTTCTGTCAGTCAGCAAGTATACCCTATTAGAAATGCACCTGGGTGAGGTAACAGCCTTTTGTGCCACTCCTATGCCTCCTTAGAAAGCGGAAAAGAAAGCAATGTGATGTTTTGCTAGGCTTTGAAAAGGTTGGTCCAAAGGTTTGGGTAAATCATGAATGGGAATGGTTCTGACATGTTTTGGAAAACTCCTGTGCTGCTGTTTGTTTCCTGTAGTGGAGAATCCTCAGAGACAATTATTCAACTATCTAATTCACCAACCTACTGTAGCACTGATGCGGCTGAGGGCTCCAGAAGAGATCATTCTAGAAGACCAATATTGCTGCTGGTGCTGCTTCCAAAATCAGATCAGTCTGAAAGGATTAACAGAGAAATTTTTCAAAAAATCGTGACCTTGATGGGAAGATTTTGAGCATGTAAGGTTGGTCTTGACAGGTAGACAATTTCTCCCAAAATATGTTCCCAGAGCCTGGGAAATACAGATGACCACTCTCACATGCCAAGCTAATTTGTTCTTTCATGGGAACATACCTAGACACAGAAAAGGAGGAATCTGAGAGAGAATGGCAAGAAACTGTCTACTAGGCCTATCCTTAACCTATCCCTCCCAATAACTGCATAGCTACTTAGAGGCTGGATAAGTTGTTTGGGAAGACAGGAACCAGTCTGCAGGCAATAGGTTAGTCAGTTGTGCTGTAAACCATGAAAATTAAGATGGAGCTTTGGTAAGTTCTCTGGTATGCTAAAATGCTCCTATATCACCCATTGTTTCAAAATGTGGTACTTTGTTAAGTAGATCTTTGTCCTCCAACATCCCTGCTCACTCTTACCTTCCTGGTGCTTCTTCTGCAAGTAATACTACTGACAGAACTTTCCCCTTTCCCAATTATCTTATATTTTTCCAGGAGTAATATTTTTGTGGGTTTATTTCACTGGAACAAATTACTGTGCTCTCAAGTGTAATAATGGTAGTGATAGTTTTGTAACTGAAGAAAGTCTGTCTGTACATGGAACATATGAGCTGAGGGTACAGGCTGTTCAGAGGCAGAAATTGTGATTTCATCAAATTCCTGAGTTCTTGTCCAGCCTCACAGCTTCCTGGGAATCCAGTATAATATACACTCATACCTGAATTTCTTCAAAGACCTGTATTCGACTCTTAACATATGTAACTGCACAAGCCAACCAGTGGTAAGATAGGAATTGTTTACTGTTCTGTACAAAGCAGTTGCTTGGAATGTTTGTTGGGGTTTTTTAATCCTTAGCTTAAAGCAAAACTTTGGACTATATCCATTGAATGTGCATTAGATTTCCACCTGAGAGAAACTTGAGTTTAAAACTTCAAAACTTACTTTTAGCTCCTCGTGTGCTGCCGCCTCACTCTGGTTATGCTCACACTTCTAATAATGTAGGTTTTTAGTAGGAAAATTCTCTAGGCATCTTAACGCCCTAAATTGCTTAATCTATGTAACTAAACATCTGGGGCTCTGGGCACTTTAAGCAAGGGATAATGCCTATTGCATGCAAAGAGTGTAGGAAATGGTCTATGAAGCATCCATCATTCACAGCACTTGTAGGTATATGCTGATTTCTGAGATGTCTACTGCTCTTTCCAGATCGATTGCAATTGGCCAATTCATTCAGAATTTATTACGTGAGGACTGACAGGTAGTGTGCTCACATAATCTCTATTTCCTTAGGAAACCAGATAAGATACTTAGTAATTCTAGATGTGAACCTGAACAGAACCCCCATATCTTAGGCTTGAACATTCCTGGAACTTGGTAAAATTTGGATCTGCATTTGAGATTCACAGCCAGCTCACAGCTTTATAACAAGCTGAACAAAAACTCAGAGTTTGAATATTTCCTAATTTGGGGAACATTTGTGCTTATGCCAAATGTGTGACTCAGAGCCATTTCTAGTTAATTCTGGGAGTGGAGAATGTTATCGTTTCTTTCATGCAGTCATGTGATGTCCAGATAGGAGCACAGACATTCTGCTTTTCCTGTAATTGATAGATACAGAAATACTTCATTTTTAAAGCCCAAAAGTAATATAAATGGAATATAAAGAATAAATAAAGCTATATCAATATTCTTAAATGTTGCTTACTACTGCTGACCCGAGCATATGCCAGCAGGATAACAAACCACTTGCTAATCCGTTAAAAACTGAATTGAAGAAACATTTCAATTGCATGGCAAAGACTCAAAAAATTAAGAAACACACAAAAAAATCCGATCTGTGAAAATTTCACCCCTTCCTCCAGTACGAGTGTATCACACAGAAAAGGGTGCTTATTTCAACAATCCCTTGCACGCATACATGCAAACACACCTTGTTCACTCTAATAACTTCTTATTAACTCTAATTTAAAGTGACATCCCAGATTATACTTATACTGCAGCCACTGCAGTGATTGAAGCCCTGTCTTCTCAGCTAACTCCAGGAAACTATCTTGCTTACCTTTATCCATCTTCTTGCCGTACCATTGAGCTTTGAGCAAGCTAGTTTACTCAACAGCAAAGACAGAAGCTTAGGCTCCAGAAGTGAGACTGACTAGAATTTAAAACCACTGTCAAGACCTTGGGAGCCCAGTGTGGAGCTGGGGGCAGCAGTGCTACAACTTCACTCATCTCCCTTGTGGGAATGGACTCAGCAGATGTCTTGGAGCAGGCCTGCTACAACCACGTGCACATGGGACCTTCTCCCTAGGTGACCCTGGCTGCTACTTTCTCTTGCACTTTCTGCCTGATCCCACAGTTATCAAGGTACTAATTTTTCCTGTCACTCTGCTGCCTTGCTAGGTGTGTTCTGAGAGAAGAGAAAGGCTTGAGCTTGAGCTGTGAAAGAAATTCCATGGGTGGAGTCCTCTGATCATAGGTACACAGGTAGAGAGCATTGGAGAGGCACATTTTAAAACTCATTTCCAACCTACTGGGAGGTGCTTACAGAGCTTTCTAAGCATAGGCTGCCCTTGGCTTCTCAGTTCTCCACAAATTCTCCCTGAAATCTTCTCCAGGGCTTAGACAACACTTCTTTTATGCCAAAACTTGAAGGTCTTTAAACCTTTATTGGATCTTACCCTAAAATTGGTTTTCTAGCCTGAAAAGCTGTTGACTTTAGAGGAGTCTTTTCGGACCCTTGATGAATCCATTTGTGTGACAAACCGGAGTGAATCATTTTGCTTTTAAAGCTAATTGGCACAGGAGGTCTCCTTTGCTCTCCTGAATGCATTAGCTGAGTCTGTAGGATGGTAGTGGCAGGAGCTAGATAGAGGATTTTTGTTCTAGGGAGTGGCTATATTTGAATAGGAATAAACTAAATATTTTCTGTGTAAAACATAATTCATATTTTATACTGTTCTTCTTCCCATAAATGGCATTGAGATATATCCATATAATAGCTTACTGGCAAGCCAATAGCATCAACCATCCCTAAAGAGATGAACATTGGGTGAACTTAACAAACAGCTCAAACAGTCATCATATACACCCTTGAGTGTCAGCTCATAATGAAAAACCACATAATGCAATCATATAAGAACATTTTGACTTGACTGAGTTTATACAATCCATGGGAGAGGCACTACTTAAACTTTTATTTTTCACACGTAAATATTTTGCTAAGTGTTTAAAATTAAGTTGTTGGGGAGAAAAAAAACACTACTACTTGAGAACATCCCTATAAGCTGATTTGGTGTTCATAGACTTTGCCACACAGCTATAATAAAGCACAAATTTACCTGAAACATGGAAGATAGCCAACCTTTTAAGGAAATACATAGTTAAGTAATTGTTTTTGACTGTAAATGGACTCAGAGGACTGGAATAGCTCCTTTTGCATCTCTTACAGAAAGCAGTAGCTTTGCAAACATTTCTCCAGTGATTCGATTTCTTCAGCAGTTTATATCTTGTTCATGTGATAATTTTTTCTGAGTCTTACTTTATCTAATCCTAAACACTATCACCAGTTGTCCTGACAGCTAAAGGATTTATGTATTTTCCATGCCTTTTCACATTAACATGCTTTTTAACTTCTGCTAGAAGTGTAGTGTTCACTTTAAGCAGTTACCTGTTCAAAACACTAGGGTTTTTTTTTTTAAATTTCTACTCTGAAATGCCTAAACCTCCATGTGGAACCATAGACATCTAGCAGAAACCCCTGATTCAGAGCATAGCTCTCTCATCATGCAGCAGAAAGAGGCACCTGTCTCAGATGAGACAGACTGTAAAAGTCTACTGACTGAATCAGAAGAAATATGGCCTTATTATGCAACTGGCTCTTTCTGTTTTCTTTCTCGTGGACAAGAGGTACATTTTTTGTTAGTGCAAGGTCAACTGAAGTTGTACCAAAATGTAGAAAATAAAATGTACAAATCTTTTCTACCGGAGATTTCAATATAAAAATAGGATTTAAGATTTCAGCAAGCACTTGTAGTATCCCTATGGATAGCATCACATGGATGCTGTTCTGTAGCTTTTTATAGCATGAAGTGTAGGAGTTAAGGAATATGCATGCTTTTAGTAGCCTGTTCCCAGGAAGAAGCACTGTACAATAGAGCTTGGAATTAACCAGAATAAAATTGCTTCAAGAAGTCATGCTTTAAAAAATATTTATGTCATTACTCTTTCCAAAATGATCATGCATTGACTCATAGTATAAATACAATTAGTGACATGCACATCTAAGTGTAGCATACAAACCAAGGGTGCAAGTTTACCATTTTACCAGCTGGTGTCTTTTGCACTGGTATAATAAACTAGACCTCACAGGAATGTGACTATTTTCAGATAATATTTCTAAAAAAAAATTGCTTATTTTTTTTTCTTTGAAAGCAAGAGTGATTTTACCAGGTGTGATAAAATGTAAAGGAAGCATTTGATATACTCAAGGACTATTCCAATGCTGAGCTATTGAGACTGTTCCATACACAAACTACTAACTAAATTGAACGTATCTGATATTCTTGAAATCAGTATAGCAAAAAAGCCACCGTATTTTTAAAATATTTTCAAAAATGTAGTAGCCATGACAGTTTGTGCTAAATCCACTGAATCAGCCCCACCTGGCTTTCTCCCAGTCTCATCTTTTAGCTGCTTTTCTCTTTTTGTATGACCTTGGATCATTTCACTTTAAGGCAGTGACTGGTGGTTATTTCTGACCTTACTGACATTGGAATAGCTCAGTTTTCTTCAGCAAGTTACTTTTGATTCACAGAGCTTTGAGGTCAGCCTTTTATATATTCTAGAAAGCACTCACAAAACTCCACTGACAAAATGAATGTTTTTTTATGACCACATTTGTATTTTTAAGGTAAGTTGCTTTTTTTTTTTTTTTTTTTTTTTTTTAACTCTTATCTTCTTTTACAAAAAGCAACCAGAAAAATTTGTTTTTTTTTTTTTTTTTTTTTTTGTTTAACCTGTGCTCTCTTATACTAAACTTCAACACAGATCACATGTTTAGGGCCATTTTGTAACCCTCTGATCCATGACCAGATTGCTATAGGCACGTGTCAACACTGACTGAAAGGGATCTGGCAGCAGATGCTCCGACACCATTTCTGAATTTTGGTCAGAGTCAGGAGCTCAGAATCACTCTGAGCACCTACCACACCCCAGCCGATAACAAACCCTCCATAAATACAGAGATCAAACAAGGAGCAAGAGCCCTGCTTGAGAAAGAGGGCTTTCTTCTGTGGATAAACAGCACCAGAAACACTGAATGACAAAATTAACTCAGAAGGGATGAAGCACCGGATGGTTGTGTCACAGGAAGGAGAGTCAGGAGTGCTGCATCAGCTTCTGTATGTATGTCATACACATCGTTACAGAGATAGAAATGAGGTCAGAGACGGCTGTGTCATAGCAGAGGATGACTAAGGTGAGCAGGGGAGGAGCTCCCTATTGCAGATGCATCAGCAGGGAATGAGGACAGCAAGTTTTGATGGTTCTGTGGGGAGATGCATCTTCTGCAAAAGAAAAAGCCTAGCAACTCCTCACAGAAGTCTATAGGAAATGAATGGAGGGAGGTGAGTTTGGTGCGTGGGAGGTTATGTGAGGAGCTGTGGGGGAACAAGGAGAAAGGAGTCTGAGGCAGGCAACGTGAGTCACAGCACCCACCACGAAGAACATGAAAAGGCAGTAAGCAAACCTGAGACTACACATGAATATTCACAGGGAAGAGGTGGGTGAGAGAAACTGAATGACTAAACTACAAGTGCTTAAGATTTTCCAAATACAGTGTGCCATGCCTCAGCCACAGAATTTTATTTTTTGTCATCAATTTCAATACTCAATATCTTAATCTGCCAGCAGCTTGCACAGCTGCATGACATTCACATAGGGCTGTCTAGAGCATGCCGATGGAAGCATTTCCCCATTTTATTCAATGCATGGCTCCTTTTGAGCATTCTTCAGCATTACTCCCATCTGGTGTGTCTGGAAACAGGCTCGCTTACAGCATAGATGCAGTGGTTGGATGGCAAAGTGATCATGTGAGAAAACGCATCTCTTTTTGTGAAGCAGTGAGTGGGCTGTGCCTATCGGGTATGTCCTCGCTTGCCCAGCAAGAGGCACTTAGTGGACCCAACAGCTTCAAGGATCAAAAGTGAGTTTTAAAGTTTTGGGGGTTTTTACCTTCCAGGTTGCTTATTCATCGTCTTGTCCAGATGGATAGAAGGTGAAAGCTGTTACAATCAGAATGTTACTGTTCAGGAGGGTTTTGTGAAACGAGCTGGGGCATTCAGCCAAGCTCCAAGTGAAAATGTGTCAGCAGTGCAATTGACACCTGAGCTGCTAATCTTAGTTGCCAGTGACTGCAGCAGATTTTGCTTCATGGTGTTCTTTTTGCTGCAAAAAAAAAAAAAAAAAAAAAAAAAAAAAATTGCTGCAGCACAAAAGATCTGTCTGCAGAAATCTACAGTTTTCACTGATTCTCAATTCTCTATTCAAAATAAACTTCTCTATAGGAATTGTATTTGTTGCAATATGTAGAACAGAAACTCAATATACTATTTGTTTTTACCAGCAAATAGAGAGAACCATGCCTCCACATCAGGTAACTTTACTGAAGTATGCAACCATTGTTTTTAAATCACCTATTTGAAGCCTGGCACTCTAATCTTTAACAGAACTGGTGTAATGCTATAGTCCCAGCTGGGATCAGGAAGGAAAGTTGGACACTTTTCTTTTTACAGGGTTCAGATGTACCCTACTTGAGTTTGCTATGTGAAATGCTACTTAGAATAGCAACATGTCACAAATAATTTGACAGGGACTATCCAGGTACCATCCAGCAGTAAAACTACAATGATATTAAGAACCAGAACAAATATTTCTGGACAGACCAATTTTGCACAATTATTTTGAAATCTTCAGAAAGACAAATAAAATCTTTGGAGCCAAAATTTGATAGAAGTGAATGCAAGAGACATTCATTAAACTTACACACTTCTGTGGGATTTTATAACATGTGCTGACATAATTTTAGCCGTTTTTAAAGTATATTACCCTGGCCTGTCATAATTTAAGGATTATGTCAAAGCTATAAGGTATCCATATTTACTTCATCTTATTTGTCAATAATATTGTCAAGGGGTTAAACTTACAAGCCTAATCAATACAAAAAAATCACATATCTGTAATAAATGTAATTAGTATACAACGGAAATGTTGCAATCAAGCCAGTCAGCTGTAGATCACTTCTTTATTGATAACTTGCTATTAATGACTCCTAACAACTCCAGCTGACAAAGAGATTGAGGTTTTCATAAAGTGAATCCATTTGCAGAAAGTTAGCAGCATTTATCTCAAATGCCATTGAATTGGATCGAGGCTGCAGAGCAGGTGGGTCCCATACTTCAGTTCTCCTTTTCCTTCTGACCGTGCTTTGTGTCTCCTTCGCTGCCTGCATATCAGGGCTTCCCTCACATGGAAGGCAATGCACTGGAGGGGACTGACATGCACTCAAATCTTACCCTGATGGGAATTTGGGATGCAGCCAAAGCGACCTTGGAGCTGGGACTCATTCCGAGGTCCTTCAGTACAGGCACAGTCCCTGTTAGCTCTAAATTAGATCCATTGGTTTTATCTTATTTTCCTCATTCTTCCACATGTTTTGCTGGTTCATTAAGACATTTCCCCAAATTGTTTTCGACATGTTCATTGTCTCTTGTGGTAGTCTGCTCTAACACTGTATTTGTTCAACAGTTCAGACTTGACTGCATATTGCCATTTGATGCAAGAGGGGATATAGATGGATTCTTTCTCTTGTCTCCATGAGCCTAATAGCTGTTCTTTCATGTGGATTCCTCTGAGATTCTGCTTTTCCAAGAGTAAATCACACTCTCTGTATAATGATCATAGCTGTCTATTTGGAGTATTTCAGCACGATTGCAAAATGTGCAGGGTGTATGTATCTATCCTAGCTCTCAGTCCTGCCACTCAGTTCCTTACCCTTCTTTCTCTAACTCCAAGCATCCTTCCCCTCCTGGAGCCATCCCAATTTTTCACCACCACATTGCAGAATTTTCTAAACCCTTATCAGAGTAGGGCATTTGGGAGCCGAGAATGTCTTACTCTGTACCATGTACAAAATAGGCACTGTGGTTTGTTCACCAGGGGAATTAATTCAAAAAGTTAGTGTGAGCTTGCTACCAGGAGGGATCTTAGAATAGCAGAAATCTCAGTAGAATTCTCATCAATGCATATTTCAGTAAAATCTTAGCCATTCTGTTTATGTTTTCCATAAATCTTAGTTAGGTTCTCTTTTATTATCAGTAAAACCTATGCTAATATAATTTTCACATTCTCCAAAAAAATGTTTTGCAGGGATATGCAAAGTAAAAGTTAGGCAACATATTGCCCAGTGCAATTTGCAAGGCACAAACGTTGTAATTACACACACACCCATACAGACATACACATACACAGAGGCACACTGCCTAGAGCTAATTACAAAGCAGTGTTATTGACTCCATGAACTCTGGGCTGAGAATAGTTGACACAGAAGGGAATGAGGCATTAAAAGTTCTCTGGTAGGACTCCAGTATTGCAAACGGAGCTACTGCTGTCTCCTCCCTGATTCCCAAAAAGGTGGCTGCATTCCTCGAAATTATTTTAATGAATAGCAACTGCACATACCTTGTTGGATTGCTCTCAGGAACTACCTTGCTATATTGGCACAGAGGTTACTCCTAAACATCAGGACTCCCTGAGAAAGTCTGTTGCCTGGTTTCATCAGAACTCCCTCTACAGCTTCACCTCTTTAAGGAAGACACTATATAAAGACACGTGGTCACAAGGCCTCATACCCCACTGAAAAAAATTAAATGCAGCAGAAAACCACTAGGAACTCTGACATTCTGATTTCAAACTCAGATTGCAATGTGAAGACATAAGGAGTACAAGATGAATTACTGGTGGGTAAGACCCTACCATCTTCAGGGTCTCCCAAGACTAGGAGACTCTGAAGATATGCCTGTACTGTCAAATGAAGATATTATGTTTGCTAACATGATAACAGTCCAAATAAGAATAAATTTCTCTTGATTTTCCTGTCCTACAGGATCTGTACTTCAAATGCTCAGTCCATTCAAAACACCAGAGTCAGCCCTTGTCTAATAACTGTAATGTGGGATTTAATGAAAAAATAAAAAGAAAAAAAGAGGAAGCATTTATGGAATTTCTAAAGACTTCTGCAAAACATGACTGGGTGTCTCAGGGGTGAAAAACTTCCCAACCCAAGAATTCACACAAAGAGGTTTTCAATTAAACAGAGGACAAATTAAAAGAAATATGAAAATGAACTATCAGCACATGAAGAAAAAATAATAGGCAGCAAATGCACTCCTTTTCTGCTTCCTCTAACAGCATTTTAAATCTGCTCCAGCAAGATCTTATACATGATGGAGAAATTGCTTGGCTAGAGCAAAATTTTTTTTCAGTAAGATCCTTGGGATAGCCCTTAGGACCCTCCAGACCTCAGTGCTGACACTGTATTTTACCACCCTGGTTTTCAAGTGGCCTACCAAGAGGAAATATGTTTGTTCACTGCAGCACTGAACAATTTATTGGCTACAAGTTGTTGAGTTAAATCTCCCTCATCCTTTAATTTAAACTTCTATTGTTTGCAGTTCTCAGTGTTCTAAATGTTCTAAGTGTTTGCAATTTTGGCACTGTTTGTACTGGTTGCACTTTAAGGACAATAAAGTAATGTTTTATGAAATTACAGAGCACTTTAAATTTTGCCTATCAGCTAAAACCCTGCTGTGGTAACCACAAACCATGCACAGCACAAACCTACCCAATGGCAGACAAACTGTTCACTCCTGCAGTCCCAGGTGCTGAAGCTGTCTGTGCCTTTCAGTCTACATATCCACAACATTTAGAATTCATGAGAGCACACAGGTCATGTACAATGCCTCCTATAGACTGATACTCTCTTCTACAGCCAAAAATATGCTCAGAGCACAGAAAACCCAAAATTTCCCGCCCTTCCTCAAAGCAGGTGAAAAAGATCTTCTTCATGCTGTGTCCTGGCAACCAAAACAGTGCTCAGGATGCCTTGATAGCTTCTATTTCCCTGCTTGAAAATCTTTGGCAGCCTTTCCTTCCCTTATTCTCACAGATGTTGTGTGGAAAACAAACAGCAATCACTTGAAGCTGGAGTTATTCAGCTATCTCAAGGCTAATGTCTGCCATCTACTTCTGAATTTCTCAAAGGTACGCCCTAGTCTCATGCCACCTCTGCCTAGACTACAGATGAAAGCAATTCTTTCCTAAGAAAAACATTCTTAGCAAGAAATTCCCCACCTACATTTGCAGACGGTAAAGAGGGTTTCCCAGATAAACAAAGAAAAGAAGGATGATGTCAATTATGTTCACCTCTTTAATGACACAAGGCCCATCTTGTTCTCATTGGGTACCTAGAAAGTCCATTATCCTACTAATAGGAAGTTTCCCTCTACATCCTGTCTTTATGTTGACAAATGTACTAAGGTGTCTGTCTTACAGAACAACAGGGAAGAAATACTTTTTTCTACACTCTGTGGAAAGCAAAAGTTAAGTCTTTGCATTTCTTTTCACGCAGTGAGGAACACTAGTCATGTAAAGCCATCAAGAATTCCCTGAGGATGTCTAAACTTTAGAGCCTTTTTAATAATGCCGCACATGCTCATCTGAACAGGCCCTTGATTAGCATCTAGCACTGCAAGTTTCCACATGGAGAATTCGTGTCTCAGTAACGAATGGAGATGCTACAGTTAGTCAGCATATCTGATGACAAACCTGAGAATGCAGACAGTTTACACATGAATGTTGATTGTTTAGGGATATTTAAAAAAAAAAAAGTTCCAGAAAGAGTTGGCTCATGAGCATATGAAAGAAGAAATATGGAATTATTTTATGATCCTCTTTTTGGCTAATTTCCCCTAGCTATTATACTGTGTACCTCAGGAACAATTCCACAGGACTCATGGCAAGAAGTTTTGAGTATGTCCACTCCTAATGCTGAATTCAGACTTTGGAAGAATTCGTACCATGAAGAAGCAATGGCCTGTAGTGAATGAGAACAAGTTACTTGTCTGAAACAACAGTTTCATGACAATTTGCTCAAAATTGTTGCTTCAAAGAATCTCTCTAAGACATAAACTTTGTGCTGTCAGTTTTGAGAATAGAGTCTGAAACACATTTCCGGGTAAATCTACATAGTTTTCAGAGAGTACCCACAGTGCCTGTTTTTACACTTTTCACAGACCAGATTTTACACTTCATTTTACCTTGCGTAAACTGATAGGGCTTGATTTAGTGGTCTGAATGCAAGCATCTAATAGCACTTGAGACATCCATGGTAGGCCTGCTTGGCCTCTTGTACAGCGTGCCAGATCAGATTGAGATGGGACTTCCATAGGTGCTGTATCTTCCAGCCCCATGCAGATACCTTAGATCAAAGGGCGCTATGTCCAATGTTTAGGCAACTAAGTCAGACTCCTAGGTTTATAAAAAGAAGGTATATAACACAAAAATGTCAGATCTTTTTATTTAGCCTGCTATTTGTAATTTAAATGTAAGTAGCTGCATAAGGAAACAGGGTAGAGAAGAAACACATTCGGAATCTGTATTGTAGTTAATTTTTCAAAAAAGCACTACTATCTGTCCTGCTTGTTATTAAATAAAGAGCCGATAGCAACAGAAATTATGATGCCAATAGGGTATCATTAAGCCTGAAGACTATTTCTGCTGCTACTGAAGTTAGTGTCAAGAGCCACCTTTGCCCTGAAAGGCCACCTGCTTTCAGTTTTTGATTGTTTTAATCCTTATAGAGCATGCCAGATTAGTGGTCCCTGAGAATAAAACATTTGCTTCATTTCAGCCTAAAGGTGAGGTTGAAACCATTTGTTTTCAAACCTCATGCTGTCATCTATAATTAATGGTATGACCCTGACTACAGAGCTTGAAAGGAGTATATACATTTTCAGCTGCAGTTCTGGTTTTTTGTTTGGCAACTAGCCAGTTCCTTAAGCTTTTCTCTTTGAATACAAAAAGTTATTTCTAGAGATTGAGTGCTTGGTTTGTTTTCAGTATTTTTATTGTTTTCATCTGCTAGGATCAGCAGTGAATGGACTTTTGCTATTTCAAGCAGTTTGTTAAACCAACGTCTCCCAAATCAGAATAGGGAGATTAATTTTTCTTCAGAAAGGACATGTGCCAGCTGCTCTTCTGCAATCTTACAATTTTTCTTTTAAGTAGTTGGTCTGGTAAAGCATTGCCATTTTGCCAGCAATGCAAAGGGCCATTTCTCTCATGGTAGATGTACCGGCACACCAAAACAATAGCCTTGTCACTCTGAAAGTCACAGATCTAAAGGAAATTAAGGCCTTGTAGCATACGGTAAATATGAGCTATGCAATTACCGTAACACTTGGTGGTTGGAAGGAATTACACTGCAATTAGATTATTGTAATATGTGTTTGGACATGCTGAACTGAGTTGAAAAAAAAAGCACATGGGGCACGAGCCTATGCTCATGGAAGTCACTGGAAGTTTTGCTACCCACTTCCCTGGAAGACAGAATTGATCCTGACTTTGCAAGTCAAAAGTCCAAAAGTGAGCTTGTCCACGGAATATTGCACGTATTTCTCAATGTCAGCGTTCTCATGAGTGGAACAGGACTCCTCAGTGCTTCCAGATGACGAGCTATTAATACAAGAAATTATTTTACATGTATGGCTCATTCTTCTCCCTCCATAAACCTGGATGTCATAAAGGTGGAAGCAATGGACTTTTTTTCAAAATTACATGGTACTGTTCCCTGTGTACAGCTAGCAGGCCAGTGACTTAAAAAAGTAGGAACAAGTTCAGGCCACAGTTACCTGACTGAAGCAATGGCACACACACGCTCAGGATCACATTGCCCTGAGTGCACCCCTTTCCTCCAGCTTCAAAACAATGGCACCACTGGCAACAGCTGCTTGGGAAACAAGACAAAAGTTATATGCAAAATGAATTTGTTGTTTTCATCTGGAAAACTCCATTAAAATTTTGAGGTACAATTCATCAGTTTCTAAGGAACCTATATTTCCTTAGGACACCAGAAAGGACCTCATTTTCCCACTAGGAAGGGCACACAGATGTCTGGTTTGAACTAAACAGCTGTATCAGCACCCTAGCATTGTAATTCCTGATGAAATGGTGAGGCCTTAGTGAAAGACCTGCTTTGTTTTAGACTCAGCTTGCATCTTGCATGTAATAAAATGAATCAGACTGCAGAGAGGAAGAAACTGTATTTGTACAGGAATTCACACAGATGACAGTAGACAGCAGAAGCACTTTCACAGACCCCCTGATTTGCCATGTTGGCTTTTCCTCCAAAGGTCCTTCCAAACCAGCAATCTCTCTTTCCTGCTGGAAACAGATAGCAATGGACCAACCATTTCCCTCCATAAAGAAGCTGAAAGTGATTGCTGTCCTGTCTTCACCTACCAGTAAGGAAGGTCTTGTCCCTATTACAAAAAAATTCAGTTGAGAATCATGAGTTTTCACAGCTGTGTCCCAGGAGACGTATGACACTAGTATAAACTTTTTAATGCATTTCATGAGGGAGGAAAAACTAAGCCCTCATTTATAAAAATAAAGATACAGTGAGGGTGATCTTAAATGTCATGCTTGGGTTTTTTCAAATGCTTTTAATTTGACAGAAATAAATTAATGTAATTCTCTAATTTTCATGTAGCCCAAGGGCCTTTCCACTCTCAACAAAGCTTGAAAAAATATACCAAAAAATTGCTATTATTATCTCAGTTGCCCTAGGGAAAATAAATTAAAGGGGAGGTAATTAGTTATTACACATATGTGCATGTAATTAGATATTTAGTGTGATATATAAACTCTGTCGGCTAATTCTATTGGAAAACAAAACAGTATTTGAAGATGAACATGTAAGGCCAGGAATTACACACATTTTCTTTCTCATTTAGAGATCAAAAATTTGATGTGTTTTGAAGGTAAGTTCCATTGTATTTTCCTAGTAGTTTATGCAAGATTACCCTAAACCACCACTAAAAATCAACATAGTCATATTTTCTCAGATTTATCAGGGATTTTCTCATGGAATCACTGTCTTCTTATTGATTAGTAAGACAATAAGATAGGAAAGAAATCAAATATTTTAGCCTATGAAAGAGGAACCAAATTAAGTGGAATGTATTTGTCTCTCTTACATGGAAAAAGCTTTCTACTTTGAACACCAACACCTACACAGTGAAGGTCAAGCATGAAGCATGAGCCAAACAATAGCATTGTTCAGTTACTTATAAAGTCATTTAAATCCAAAAGTTCAGATAGAACCCTTTTCAATTACACACTGGGGACAAAAATCATTTAAGGTTGAAACTCATATCTGAAGAAACAGAAAGAAAGAAAATAAAATATGTTACCAGCATCTATTTCGTACTTCAAAGCACCAGGATTTAGATGTCTGTTCGTTAAATTGCTGTCACACGTTCATTTCTAGGTGTTGTTACAACACGTTCATTATTTGTACTTGCAGAAAACAGACTTAATGATTTCCCAGGTCTGTACAGATTGTTTCAGAGAGGAACATCTAGTCAACGAAACCAGTGTATTTTGCCAAGTATTTGGTAGTCAATTTTGAAAATAAAATGCTTAGTCTGACCTCAGTAAATGATGCTCAACTTTGTAAGAGAGTATCATCTGCTGGACCCACTCTCAAACCAGGGCATGCTTTGGTGGTCAAATCTTCAGGTTAACTTTCATGCCCTCTTCAGTGCATTAGATTTGCCAGCTGCTAATGTTAATTAAATGCTTTTTTCAAAACAGGAAAGAGAGCAATACACAGTGTTATAGAAACAGAGGCCCTGTCTGCCTTTCCTGGGACTGATGCTTTTGCTTTCTAAGTCAATGGGAACATCTTGCAGGCTTAAACAGCGCAGATTCAAGCTCAAGATCATTCTGTTCAGAGAATTCCTAACCTGCTCATGGTCTTCTTCCCAGGGTGTTCTCTTGCTCTTTCTACAAATGTTGTGAAGGGGGAACAAATGTGCAAGAGAGACAGCTGTGCATGAAAGAGAAGGGGTATCACAGTAGAATGAGGGAAGACAAACAGATAAGGGAGGAGGGATGGAGAAACAAGGAAGAAAATAGCATAAATTTAAAGTAATATGTGTGATTTTTATTTGGCCTATTGCACATTGACTTATTGCTGTCAACTAAAAAAGCAATTGGCAGAACATATATATTTCCTTCTAAAAAATTTAAAAATATTTTGAAACTTTTTCTGACAAACCTTAGTTGGATTTCCTCTTTTTTTTCCTAATCAGTCTTGGAGGAGGGAGAGGGGTTAGGTAAGCAGATTGGAATTACTACAGTAGATTAATTCTCTTATAGACATAGACTTTTCTCAGCAGAATGAAATATAGTAATGCTATCTCATCACAGTCTCTATCCATATCACAATGAATAATCTCATTATACTCTGTACCCAATTTCCTTTCATGACAGATCCTCAGCTTATGCCAGTTGGTATAATTCTGTTGAAAGATCAGACCTATGTCTGTATTAGATTTGTAAATGTCCTAGAGAAGAACTAGTTATAAATTTATAGCATCTTGAGATACATATAAATTTAAAATATTAAAAAATGTATCTCATTTAATTGCAATCTCACATATATCACACCACTGTAACTTCTGTGACTCCATGTAAGTAATTTTTGATTAACACCAAATCAAATTAAATTAAAATCAGACCAACATATGATCAGCGCTTGCAGATATGTGGGACTTCAGCTGTACTGGTCATTTTTCTGCTGTGCTCAAACGGACCATGTTTTGCACACGCAGCATGTAGTACATTTAAATTTGAGGATCTCAGTGAACTTTATGAAGAATAATGGATGATGCTTCACAGCAAGTCTATTGAGTAAGGATTACTGCTACTGTTATTTGTCATCTATTGAAGGTTACAGCAGATTTGGGTTTATTGATTGATGCGATATATTGCTTTCTCTCTTGAGCTCAGAAATGGAATGGGTGTCTTTGTTGCCAGTAGATGTGGTTTAAGGAGCAGTAAAAAGGAATTCTATGTTTTCTTGTTTATCTTTTCTAGATTTAAACAACAAACATTGATGGTGTGCTCTCTAACTATGCACGGGAGAATACCACACATGAACAGATGACAAGCAGCCTCCAAGAAACACAGTCAAGGAACTGTTTTTAATATATCTTTTAGTTCTAATTTCCACCATCCCTGTCCATAACATCTGCATTCTTCCCTTATTTTTCTGTTACCTCCCACAGCACCTAAGGAAGCCTTAACAGCAGCACAAGGCTATGACCTCTTTCTGGCTACCAACAGCATCAATCACATAAAAATCACAGTCCTTGTCAGCCTGAAAGACACAAAGACACAGTAAGTTTATAACCATGCTCTCCTATGGATTATGTACTGGTTTGCCATTGGGACGTTAAACTTAGTAACATGTCTCTATTAAATGGACAGTGACAGAAGTGAAGACCAAAACTTGCACTAACTCTAGTTGTGGAAACATCATCTGTCAACTGTGAGCACAATTCCCAGTTTCCCCTTAAACACGATTTCAGCTGGACTAGTGCACACATCAAAGCCAGCAGCTTTTGAAAATGTGACACTATTTCCTTCACAGCTCTTTCCTTTGCAAATGAATAGATTCACCATGTTATTAAAAGCTACTGCTTCAG
>NW_010098148.1:38303-39762 GCF_000699245.1 Pterocles gutturalis
TCAGTTCTCCTTGTATCATCACTGTAGCACAAGTATGAGCCTGGCCCTCTCTCAGAGCCATCTTAAGGTGTCAGTTAACACCCAAGCCCACCCACTGGGACCGATGACTGGTGATGCAGCACATGCATGGTATAGTCAGACTCCAAGTGGCAACTTCTTGCGATGGAGAATCACTCCTCATACGTGCAAGGAGCTTGTAACAAACCGAGCACCCAACGTGCTGGCAAATGCAAAACTGTCACAGAAATAAGTAGGAGATTTTTGCAGGATCAAGATTATTTTTAAACTTTGTGGTGAGTTGACCACAGCCATCAGCTAAGTCCCACACAGCCGCTTTTTCACTCCTCTTCCCCAGTGGGATGAGGGAGAGAACAAGAACAAAAGCAAGAAAGCTTGTGGGTCAGGATAAAGAAATAAGTGTCAGAAAAAAGAGGAAAAAATAAGTGATGCAAAGACAATCACTCACTGCTTTCCCCAAGAAAACAGATGCTCAGATAGTCTCTGAGCAATGGCTACCCCCCACACCAACCACCCTCCTCTCCCCAGTTTTTATTGCTGGGCATGAGGTTACATTGCATGGAGTATCCCTTTGGTCAATTCAGGTCAGCTGCCCTGGCTGGGTTCCCTCCCAATTCATCTGCATCCCCAGACAATTCATTGCGGGGACAGACTGGGAAAAAGAAAAACTCTTGAGGCTGTGCAAGTACTGTTCAGGTGTGTTATCACAATCCAAAACACAGCACCATACAGGCTGCTGTGAGCAAAACTAACTCCATCCAAGCCAGACACAGCATACTACACTATTAGGAAAAAAAAAAAAAAAAAAAAAAAAAACCAACAAAAAAAACCACATGTCCAATAAATTACCAATAACAAAGGAAGAAGACAGTCTGAAATGTGTTTCTTCACCCTTGTCCAAGGTAGCAGGCCATCCACCTAATCATCACCTGCACTAGGTCTCAAAGTAGGTTTTTTCTGTAATAATACTGCCACCCACTTAGACTGTTGATATTCTCTTAATTTTCCACTGTGTTTCCCTCCGAGCCTTGAACTTTCATTCTCTTTTGAGTAACAACCTGAAAAGCTTTTCATCGTTTTTTGGTGGAGATCTCAGTCCCACTTTTTACTAATGATGCTAGGAATAAATTGAATGAGAAGAACTGACAGTAAGCCAAACCGCATTTACTTCAGTAAAATTATTCCTACTGTAATGCACTGCTGTTAGTCAGACATGACTCTGGCCCTACATCATTTGCTTTTCTGGAATATTAAACTTTAAGAAATTGTTCACTGGTAATCAGGAATTCTCATTAATTTTGACTGCAGAAAACAGAAATATTGACTTTTATAACTGATTATCAAGTATTACAAACCATTGTGTGTGTGGTGCTTCAGTAGAGTAACTTATTGTCTTAAAGTCCTCTTTAAATACTTCTTTTTAATTAATTAAATGATTGTA
>NW_010098148.1:39778-54356 GCF_000699245.1 Pterocles gutturalis
AAAGAATTCTAGCATTTTAAACCAATGTACTCTTCCATAGGACATAGTTGTTTTCAGTTTGCAGACAAGTCAGTTTAGATTGATTCTCTGTTTCCAGATCTGTTTATATTATGTATGCTATATTTTGTCAGTAAGAAGTAGTAATTTAAAAAAAAAAAAAAAAGAGAGAATAAATGTATTACTTCTGGAAACAAATACATAGTTTACAAAGTGAACAGTCACTGAATTGACAAAAAAGACAGCCTCAGTATTTCAAGACATCATGGCAGAGGTGTTGCATTTGCAGGGAGTGAAAAAGAATTAAGTATGACAACTGAGGGAGCTGTGAGTGTGACTTTGAATTGAATATCAGAATTTAATTGATTATCAGAATTGAATCTGATAATAAAAGTTGTGGAGTTGTAATCTGAAACTCTGCCTCCTTTAATGCACTTTCCACTTTGTTGATGGAGACTCAGCACACACACTACAGACTGGAAATGAAAGATGCATGTTAAATCTGAGAGAGAAATAACTTTGGAAAAGGAAGGTCTTTCCTCAAAGTGCTGAAATAAGGATGTTTAAGAGATCCACTGAGCTAGACAAAACCTAAAGCGAAGTTCAAAACTGGACAGGAAAGGAAAAGTAATGGGCATATTTTTGTAACAAAACCAACTGGATTTAATTGAAGTACCATTTAAGGTCACAGGGGGCAAGCTAGTCCACAAGGAGTTCACAGGCAAACAAACAAAATCGAGGACTGATAAGAAACCATGGCCATATTTTTATAGTAAATATCTTTACAGCAGAGACTCATGTCAAGAGTTGAGTGGTGAGAACATGTGTGCTTAAAACACTTTAAGATGTGGCACTATTTGAACTGTATGTCTGTCTGTCACAAGTGATTACCTGGAGCAACACTTAGCTTTTGATGGTTTCACTGCAGGTTTTAAAGTCATCTGCCAGTTTGGAGAATTAAACTAGTAGTCTAAGGAATACACAAGATGAGGAATACAATGAAAGTACTGCTTCTCTGAATGAAATTTAATTTGGTAAGCGTGTCACAAAAACACCATCTGCCTCGTGTCCTAGAGGCAACACAGGAAGGAGAATGCTTAGTTTGGTGATCCACCTATGGCTCAAGTGTCAGGAAGGTTTATAAACTCTTATAGAGCTCCCTTCATACACACAGAAACCAAACAGAGCATTCATTTTTAATTCAGATAGGAAATTTCTAGGAAAAGAATATCCTCTGAATTTTCCTCAAAAAATCCTGAGTTCAAACATGACAACATGACAAATGCACCAATCCGTTGATGTTACGTTTTCTGCTCTTAGCTTGTATGTGAAAAGAAGATAACATTTGCAGCCAGGCCACACACACTGAACAATTAAAATTACTTCACTTATTTTAGTTATGAAATGCAAAAAGTGACTCATTCTCCAGAAGCACTTGCAAGCATCACATACCACTCTGATGCAACCAGAATCCTTCAGACCACCACCTAAACTTTGGAAAAGATTATGACAATAAAACAACATTAATACAGTTAATGGCATTTCCATGCTGTCATTTACTGTTAGCACTTGATCAATGTCTTGGATCTGAACAAGGAATGTCTTTACAATTTCTTACCATATTACAGGTATTAATTAGCTTCTGCATTCAGTAGTTTGGGACATAATACCAGATGTAACTTACCAGATGGTCCAAGCTAGTTCCCCACTATCTCAGTCTGTTTTATCTGCACTGTCCCAAATGTGCATTTCCCAGGAGAAGGGAAGCAAGGGGTATGTGGTCCCCTCTGAACGCTCTCTCATGTTACACATGTGCCCGAAAATCACTTGATTTGTTTGATAATCAGGCTTCTCTCCTTCAGAACAGCTTCAGATTGCCTTGGGACCAAAGCTGTGTCTACCCTTAGCCTCTTATTGGCTTTCAGAACAAATGGTATCAATTGTTTTTCTATTGTTGTAGGCATCCCTGGTGTACACAACCAGAAATAAGCAAGGAAAAAAGGTCGGCACTTTAATCAGTAAAAATCGCTTCTGTTTGTTGTTGGCAATGTCTGGACTTTTTAGATTAAAGACTTCTTGAATATGGTAACTCACGTCCTCTCTCCCATCTGCTAATGACGATATTTGCAAGTTTGACACATAGCAAGACAGAAGCACTGAAAATTTGACTTACTTCTCCAGAGTATTTGTTTGTCTTCAGATAAACAGGAAATAAAATTCCATAGAACTGTCAAGTTGGTAAATTCTACCAATAAAATAACTGAATGTTTCCTGAATCCACTGAAGTTTTTATATGATTGATTAACTCCTTTTCTGAGCCCTTCTGTTTGCCATTTCCTTAGTTTCGTGGGAGGACAATCAGCTAAGATTTTGAGGAGAAAAAAAATGCTACTCTTGCAGTGCTATTAACCTTTTCTGCACATTCCATCAAAAGGGTTGCCCTTTGTGAATTCACCAGAGGCTTCATGACCCCAGAGAAGGAGGGATAGTACCTGATTTATAGAAGTCTAGAGGATTCATGTCTATGGGATTTTGCAAGTTAGTCAGTGCCATTTTCCTGAGTTCTAACTCAAATTCTCCTTTTTACAACATGAGGAAATCAGAGGACTGCCAAACAGCAGAAAAATTCTAAAAGGTAATATCCTCAAGGGCAAGAGACAATCTCAGGGACCAGGCACTAGTATAATTCTTTGTGCCAAGAATTCATGTTCACACACTCAATGGCAATGGAAAGCAATGAGCTTTGAGGCAAAAAACTGCTTGTTTGAAAGGAGAAGCTGTCTTCTGGGTTGTCATCGCCATCACCAGAAAACAGATTATGACATTCCAGGAAAGGGTGTTTATTAGTGCTTCCCATACCTAGACAACATGTGTAATGACAGTGACTTTTGTTGAAAGTATTACCTTAATTCAAGCCTTTAGAAGCTAATAGAGACTGGTTTCTTCTCTACAGTTCCAGGTTTTGCTGCTGTTATCATTTAATTTGTACAATGGAGTTACAGTACAACCAATGGTGCTCTGGAGATGTAGCGAAGTTCTGGAAATCTCATTTAAAAGTTTGATATTTTGACTTTCAGACCATTTGCAAAGCTAAAGTGATTCTTGTGCTTGAATATGTGTGAGGATCCATGTTTGAATCATTTAAGTAAGAATCTTACATGACAAAGTAGTCTAGTGTACTTTCTAACTCTCCTTTTGACAGTTATGGGATTTTTACAACCAAAACAAATTCAGCTGAGGAGTCTACATGGAAATAAATTTTTCTCGCTTTTTTAGGGACATTGTTTCATCACAGTTTTCACAATATACAAGAAATCTAGGCTGGGACCGCTTAGAAAAGAGCAATGGATTTTGGGTGGAATTTTACAAGGAGGCTAACTCCCAGGATCTTTTATTGCAAGGTTCACAGTAAACGACTTTTTTTTTTTTTTCCCCCCAAAGTTCCAGCTGCTGGAACAGTGAATTATAGGAATGCATAAGAATCTCACCTTTCATTTTAAATAAGGGACTTCCTAAATATCATGATTATAGAAAAATTGTGAAACTGGGACCATGTTACCTCGCAGGACTTACAAATACAGAAGGAAATGCAAAGAATAAGGCATTCATTTGTTTAAATCTTAAGATATTTAATTGTCCTTATTACTTTTTCAAGGGTGACTCATGATTTTTAACTTACACAATTAGCAATATTTATTTTCAAAACCAGAGTTTTGAATATCAGAAGTTACTTAGGCGCTGCATTTATACACATTCAGTCTCAACTGTTTTTTTGTCTCTGGGTTACCTTGGCAAAATTCCTCCTTTTGCTATTAATTTACATGGGAGATTTGTATCTAGATTTTCCAGACTAGTCTGAAAACACTGAAGCCTTAGAACACTCTTGTGCAGTTCTGTCACTTTATTCACTTTTAACCCCTCAGTCCTCCATTCAAGTAGTTACCTATGGGAAGAATCACAGATCAAAGTGTCATTGTACTCTGAGAAAGTCGACACCCTTTGATCGCGTGAGAGTTGTTTTTCTCAGGCAGCTCTGGCCATCCTCCCCCTCTCCCACATTCCCCCTCACACACATGCAGTTTATTCCAAGCAGATGTTAACTAGTGCATCTGCCACTTTCTTTCTCAAATGACTTGCAGGACCACGTCTGCTCACTACGAGCTAGCCACCTCTGAGGCTCTCTGTCCACTTCTTCCTCCTGTACGTTTTCATCCTTCTCCCCTTCCTATATCCCACAGATGCCTCTGTCTCTTCCATTTGCTTCCCTTCTTCATCCTCCTTTCTTCTGTATCTGTTCTAAGCTGCCATCTTTTTTCCACCCTTGTTTATTCTCATTTTAAAAAAGGCTGAGCAAGAAGAAGGCATAACATTTGGCAATTGCAGATAAGGACAGGGAGATTAAGTGATTTGCCCAAGGCCACGCAGAAATTCTGTGGCAGAAGGGTGAATTGATTTCAGGCCTCTGTGACTCAACAGACTCATAAAAGAAGTCTTATTTGAAGGATCGATTTTAAACATCAAATCAAAGTTTGAGTCCAAATGAAAACAGCTCCAATTACAGGTCTGCTTTTATCTGCTACTTTCATCTCAGCCCTACTAGGCACATGGGCTGTGTCTAGACTTACCAGGTGGGGCATGCTGCAGTGCCTGTCTGACTCATGCCTGGCTTTTCTTTCCTTCAGTCTCTCTTACAACATGGCTGAGGCACACACCCAGGCCCATGAGCTGAGGGATATAATACAGATGTAATAATTTAGGGGTGAGTGTCAAAGCTCAAGTTGTCCAAGAACTGTCTCCGAAGAGTACAAAGTTCTCAAGGACTTGGTCTGTGTCAATCTAATCATTGAAGTATGACCAGACTTTTTTTTTTTAAACAAATAAATTATTTTTTGAAACATAATGGTTCATTTGTGTTAAGACACACCACCAGTTTACCCAAGGTTTCATTGGTATGGCTTTTAGGTAGAGCGTAGGTGTTTGTTTATATCAAATTTCTTAATGCAATGATAAACAAAGCTGTTTACTTATACCCCTCAAAACAGAGTCTAATGTTGCTTTCTGCTATACTCCAAGCCATAATATCATTATCCTTGGCACAGAGCTACTAGAAAATTTTGTCAGCCTGTCCACAAAAATTAGCTCTGCAATACCATTGAATTCTAGGGGCTAAGCCAGTGCTTTGGCCTGACACAGTGTATCTCTGTTCTTACAGTCACCAGAGAAAGTTCTCAGAAAAACAACAACACAAGTTTATGATTCACTTTCAGACTTTGTTCACCTAAATGACTTGTTTGTGCACTATGAAAGGAAAACAAGAGATTCCAGAAACTTGCACACACAGCGTGTCCTTGTTTATGCCTTCTAACTATATAATAAATGCACACATAAATATGTAAGGGAAGGGCCAGGTGATCTTTCTGGTGAGGCTTTTCAAGTTAACCACCTTCTATGTTGAAGAAGCACAGTCTGCCATAAATGAAGTATAGCTTTCGTATCGGAATTTAATATTAAACTGTGCAATAGAGGGAAAATTTGGTGTTTTTTGAGTTTTGTTTCTATTTTTAAATCCTGAAAGCTGATATGAACTGAAAGCATAACTACAACTTTGAGTTAGTTCAGGGAAAAGAATAAGAAGGGCAGGAATTCAAGACATTATTAAGAAATCTTCCTCAGGGGTTTCTAGTTTAAGGAGACTGCACAACTTGCCAAAGTTTCAGAAGAAGTTTAAACACCTGTTTTTCTCCAATTTCCTATCTACTACGTAACCTCAAGTTTGCGTCAAGGTGTCCTGAAAATTCACATGCCCTTCTTTAATTCAGATTAGTCCTATGTTGTATTCATTCTCCATTTGCCATGTCTTTTGTTCCTTCCCTGCCATGAAACATTTTAATGAGAAATATCCGCTCACTCAGAGAAACTGGGTACAGGAAAAGATAAGTGAAGGATGTAAAGAAGACTTGATATCCAGACTAGGAAATCAGAGAGGCTGAACCCTGCCAAATTGCAAATTCTTTATGATACTTCCAATAAGGTCAAAGGAATATTGATTGGAATAAAAAACAATTGATTTCTCTTGGCAAAGATTCAGGTAAAGAAGGGTAAAATTCTCAAAGTTGTTGTTTATATTATAGTAACATCCAGGAATTCCAAATCACAATGGGAATTGTTTCCCCTCCTAAAAGGCTGACAATCTGACATGAAGTAGTCACATAACATGCTGTTGGATATGCCCTTTGAGCTCTTTGAGGACTTCTACAGAAAAAAAAAAAAAAAAAAGTAAAAAAGAAGATATGACTGAGGATTGGTATAAAGGAATAAGAGAGGTATGAATATACAGTCTTTATGGAAGCCCTTAGTAAAGCTGAGGACACAACAAGCAGCAAAAAATGTAAGAGACAAGGAAAAGAGTTCAGGTAGAATCTTGAGCATACAGAGAACCACATCACTCCATCAATGGAGCAAATAGTGGCTGATTGTATCCCTTATCATAACAAAGGGGAGATGGTAAACAAGTAATAAAGATATTTAATTTTAATGAAGGGATAGGAACAGAGACTGGAACAGAGAGATAGCAAGTAACCAGATACACTGGATATATTCATGTTGACAGAGCCTGATGAAAGATACCCAAGAATGCTGAAGAAACAAGGCAAAGATCTCTGAACTGTTAGCAAAGTCCTTAAGAATTTACAGGTAGCAGAAGACACTCCACAAAAGTGAAGAAAGGAAAATGGGTCAAATTGCTTTAATACTTCTGAAATATCAGAACACATCATTGGTCAATTTATTTCTAGGATTGAAAAATAATCAAGTAATAATCCAATATCAAACTGTCAGTACAAACTGTAACACAGTAGTCTAATTTTCTTCTTTACCAGGACAACTGAACTATTGGATAAGGAATTAATTCGGAATTACTTAGAGAAGGCATTATATGTGATTTATCTTGTCTTTAATTTCACACTACACTACATGAAGAAAACTGGAAAATATGGCTTTGATTAAACCCAGGTCATAACATTGGTGCTGCTGGGGGAGAAAATAGACTTTCAGGTAGCTATAAATTGCTTCCTAGTCAAAAAATTGTCTGGAGGACATTGAAATAGTGCCCTCCTCTACATGTTCTGAGCCTAGCTACATTCAGTATTTTGTACTGCTTTGGGCAGGTGCCTGAGTTTTGTGTCATCATTTTTACGGTCTAGTAAAGTTGTTCTAATGTATATAATGCCTCCCAAAAAACAAACAAACAAACAAACAAACAAACCAACAAACAAACAAACTAGTAATGTTAGGTCTGCTGCTTGAAAGGCAGTTGTCCAGTTAGGCCCAGAGTATCTTCCAGATACTTTCAAAGGCAGATATTTTTTGTTATTGGCTAGTGGAAATATAGGCACTTATTTTAGGAGGACAACAAGCATCTAAATTGCAGATGCTTAAGTCGGGAAAGCTAGATTAAATCCCTCGATAATGAAATTGATTACTCTTCTAGATTTCTTAGATATCTTCCAAAGTGAGAGTTACAAAGCAGTTGGAGGAATGGAAGTTGAACAATCTAAATTAATTACAGAAATTATTTCGAATCAGTAAGTGAAATTCAATAAATACAAGTGTACAGATTGCTCTGAGGAAACGTAACTCCATTCCACAAACACAAAATGGGAAATATGTTTAAATACCATGCCGCAAAAAGAAAAAAAAAATTTACTCTTGCAGAAAAGACAGCTCTTATTCTGATTTTAATGACTAGCTAAACAAACATCTTTCAGGGAGTGTTTGGATATTTGCTGCTCCAAAGAGGGAGGCTAAAAGACTTGTTGAGATCATTTTGAGTTCTGTACTCGTTTGATTTAATAAATACACCAAGAGAAATAAAGGGTTGAATCAAAAGCTTCATTATTCCCATTTAATAGATGGGGAATCAAGCTATATAAACGGAAACAAACTTAACACATGGCCATGTAGAAAGTCTATGGCAAAAAGCCAGGGATGGGATGCAAATCTGTTAAGTCATAGTCTGGAATTTAACCACAAAACCATTTTCTCTCTGGCCTTTGTATTCAATTTAGATATGTATTCAAACGTCTGGATGTTTATCCAAAGCCTATCAAGAGTCATCTTCCCCTTCAGACTACATCCCTTTGCACAACAGGCCTGGGCTCCTTCCCAAGGGGAGAGCGAGCAGGTCCTGTCTCCTCTCACACCCGTGACCTACTTGTAGATTTTCAGTGAAGAGGCTCATGACCCCTTTTTAAACCTGCCAGGCCTGGGTGTTTAAAAAGGGTTCCTGCATAATAATAGAGAAATAACTTTACGTTTTGGACCACGTTAGCCCCAAGGTGCATTTCAGGTTAGTTGGGAGGGTCAAGGGGACAGCTCGGGGCACTGGCACGGGCAGGCGCAGACCCCGGTGTTCAGAACATGCTCTGCTCATGTTACAAGAAGGCTCTGTGAGATTTAAAAATGGGTGTCTGTCAGAAATTTCCTGTTCAGACAAAAGCTAACCCAGTTATGTAAGAAGGTGTTAAATGTACACGGAAAAATTATGCTTTTCCAAGAAGCCAGGCAGTGATTGCATTTGCTAAATCTGCAGTCATTTTCCAGTAACAAATAAATAATCAAAGACAGCACATTCTGTGAAAAAAATAGTAATGTTGAACTAAAAGAGGCAATTGCCATTTCAAATCAATAAAATGTAGTTCCTTGTATTTTCGTGTTAAATAAAAACAAAGACTTGCCCAAAGAAAGCAACAGCTAAGCTGTTTGTTTTTATATTCACTTGGATCCTCAGATCTCTTCCAAACAGACTTGTGGATAAACACGTTTGTTTATGAAAAATTTGCTCATTACTGCATCAGCTATATCTATGGCATTTTGGTTTCAGATTAAGTTGCTCTTCAGACATTTGTTTGTTTAAAATTAAGGGGTGCACAGCCTAATGGATTAAAGCAGGGGGCTAAAGTGGCATAAGTGGGGTTCTCAAGTAATCCTTTAAAATCTGTAGGCTCATCTTGAAGCGATTAATCTTAAAATCCAACCCAACAAGAAAGTCAATAAACATTTAAAATGTAAACCATTTTGTCTTTCTGCTTCTTGTTGTATTTGACATTATTCCAAATGAAGGTTGCCAATATTGTTTACACAGGGTTCCTGAGAACTGGTGAAGGCTACCTCTAAATAACACCCTACTTCCCACCTGTTTTCAAAAAACTTCATTTGTTTCAGGGCAAACAATTCCTCCGTAACACTGGTCCTCCTCTGTGTCATGTTTGTGTGAGACAGTGCGTAATATAATTATTATTATTTTGATCAGTTTCTAGGACTGCGCTTATCTTTGAGAACATCCTGCTCTTATGGTTCCAGGTAAATACTAAAACATTTTGAGAATGATTCAGTATTTTCATTTCTGTCTTCTCAACAAGGAAGTTAATTGGGCAGGAGGAGGGAGAATTGGCAGACAATAGTACACAGCCATCTACACCCAACTGACAACTGTGTTAATAGGCTTTTTAAAAAATGTGTTACACATCACTGACTTGACATACAACAGCTGTGTCCAGACAGAGAACACTAAAAAATACCACCTGGCAAATGATATATTCTTTATGGATAACAACTAGTCTTTGGAAGACCAGAGACGTCACTTTTTCTGCTTTGTTGAAGATTGATGGCCACCTATTGAATGAGAATGTACTTTGAAATTGGAAAGCATCTTATTCAACTAATGAATACCCTTATCCTCATGTACAGCGTAGGTAGAATTAAAAGTCAGATGATGTGCTCCCATTATAGTTCTCTGCATACTGGTATAGCTTGGGGGCAATGTTTTGGGTTTTTTTTTTCCTTAGTGATCTTGTTTTTACCTAATCTGATAAACTGAAATTTCCTTCTTCCAAATGGATTAATGCAAATTACTATTTCCCCACAGGATATTTCTCATCAGTTATAGCGACAAGGGAGAAAATGATCACAGTATTGGTGAAAAAGAATGTGGGGTTGACCTGAGAAACAAAGGCCCTGATTATTTCCAGTGAATGTCCTCTCCTCGTGACAGTGGCCTACAGGTTTCAATTCAGGAAAAGTTGCTTTTGCAGGCTGCAATGAACAACCTCGATGGAAAAAGAGGTTAGGCTGAAATTCTGTCTTGTGAAACTTGCAGCCATGTGCTCTGACTGTGAGCAGCCGCTGATCACAACCAAATGTCCTTAGGTTGTGCAGCCTACACAAAATCCTCTTTTCTTATGCATAATAAAGATCCTATTATTATTTCACCCTTTCCTCTTGCATTCGTATTTCCCTAGGCCAGGGGACCACTATTATTATTTCCCCTTTTGCCTCTGTCTTTACAGTTTCTATTGCATTGACTGCCTGGAGTGTCTTTCTTCTTCCTTTCCTTCAACATGGGCTACAAAGCAGTGCACTGCTTTGACTTTCTTTTCACTATTCATTTATAACTTTGTGTGTTTCATAGTGCAAACTTTAATTAGAAAGCACTGCCCTCTTTTTAAATAGCAAGGGTGAAAAATAATCCATTTTCAGTGCACTAGCTTACCCCTTTTTAGAACAGCAAGTGTTTATCTAGTGACGCTGCATAGTCGATTAAGCAGCATGCAAATGTTCTCCCACTTTACTTCTTATTCTCAGAAGGGAGCAAGGAAAGAGTACACAGAATAACTTCTTTTCCTAGAACTCCAAAATTTGCCAGTTTCCCTAGGGCTCCTTTTTCCTCTCAGAAATAAATGTATTACGTGTTATGGTGCCCAGATCCTTAATAACTATAATTACCAATTTTTTTAATTACTTTGAAAGTAAAAGTCATATTTATAAATATCCAGCTTGTATAGGACAAGGCTGATGCTGAATTCACACAAGAGTCATACTATTAACTGGTATAACATTACAATGAGGTTGCCACAGGCCTTGAGAACATATTTCTATGTTTGCATGTGAACAGAACATACAAATAGAATTCCTGTAAGACTTAAGGTTGCAAAAACACCCATTCCAGAAGTTACAGTAACTTTGTTTTGCTAGTAAAATCATGTGGCCTTCTCTTGTGATGCACTGCATTTTCTGGTCTCCACTAAAAGGGGTTTCTTTTTAGTTCGCTGATTAAAAGAACTGAACTGTAAACTGTGGGGTTTGTATTTTGTATGTTATACTTCTCAGTAATGTAAAATCATTATAGATTGATATTGCCACTGCAGTTCAACTACAAAACAAACAAACAACAACAAACCCACAGTATAAATAGAAGGTAAATAGAATAGTATAAATTGAAGACAACTCAAGAAAGCTTTGGTTTTGTTAAGAAACAAATCACCTTTTGACATTTAAAACTAAAGATGGCATTCTTACTAGTTTTTCATTTTAAAGAAGAGGAGGCTTGGACTAAAACACAGGTATTAAGTTGAAATATCTGCATGCTGAGTTTTCTATTCACACATGCAAGTAGTGCAAATGTGCACACAGTAAGATTGAAGGAAACGTTCTGATGTGTAACCTCTGCATGAAGGCTCCAGCTAGCAAACACAGCCTTGCTTTTCAAGGAAATCAGATTGGTTTAGACCTAATAAAGACCAGTTCAAGAGTGACTAGGTTTTATAGCTTACCTATGTTTTGCTGTAAAACTGTAAAAATAGTGTGGAAAAATGCGGTTTCAAGACGGAAAAGAGGGCATATCCATAGATAATGGGATAATTCTCCATCTGGGGATGAAAATTTTATTTTATTATAAATTAGGAACAAACGAAACATTATTATTGCCATATGTTGATGAGGTTAACTACAATGACCACCTTTACTGTGACAGGTGCGATCAAGTTGTCATCCTACACTAATGAGTCCAAAAAAAGAGTAGGAATCTTTGCAAAGTATCTCTGTCTGTGGGCCTGAAGAAACTAAGGAGTAAGAGGATTAGAAAAAACATGGGGGATGTTGGTAACAGAGCAGGATGAGGGCACTGACTCTTGGCTCTGGTGTCCTAAGTGAAGGATATGCAAGATCGGAGAGCACTCATTAAAAATTACTATTGATCATTTATATTTGTTTATATATATATCTTAATCTACAAATTTACATAAATACATGTACAGAATACCAAAGGAAGAATATAACTTTTACTATAGAGGATAAAAAAAATCATTTAGCTAGCCCCTATACTTTGGTGGTAGCAATCTTTTCGTGTGGCACTGGCATGCCTGGGTTATAATGTAGACAAGAGAACTGTCATTCTTGTGGAGAGTTATACCTTTAACAGACTTTCAAGATCGGAGCTCACTGTGCTACTCGATTGAATTTAGCTACTAAAACAAGCATATCTCATGCAGACACCGTTTCTTCAAGAGATCAGCAAACAACACCAACAAAAACAGCCTATGTCTGTGACCTGCATTAAGCAGGAGGCCAGAATATGTGATTTTGCTGACTCCTTTAAGCTTTAACTAATGTGGATGTGAATGCAGTAGGAATATTTTGACCAATGACATCACAGAAAACCTTTAGTTCAAATGTACTTGGCTGTATGCATACCACTGAAGTAAGCAGTGTCAGCTGTCATTTCTCCTTGTGGGGGGAGCTGGCTGGGGACCTGAGTCTGTCTGGAAACTTTTGGTGCCAGATATAGAATCATGGAATCATTTAGGTTGGAAAAGGCCTTTAAGATTACCAAGTCCAACCATTAATCTAGCACTGCCAAGTCCACCACTAAACCAAGTTTCTAGGCACCACAGCTACATGTCTTTTAAACACCTCCAGGGATGGTGACTCAACCACTTCCCTGGGCAGCCTTTTTTAATGCTTGACAACACTTTTGGTGAATAAATTTTCCTAATGTCCAATCTAAACCTCCCCTGGTGCAACTCGAGGCCATTTCCTCTTGTCCTACTGCTTGTTACTTGGGAGAAGAGACCAACACCCACCTTGCTACAACCTCCTTTCAGGTAGCTGTAGAGAGCAATAAGGTCTCCCCTCAGCCTCCTTTTCTCCAGACTAAACAAACCCAGTTCCCTCAGCTCCTCCTCATAAGACTTGTGCTCTAGACACTTCACCAGCTTTGCTGCCCTTCTTTGGACACGCTCCAGCACCTCAGTGTCTTTCTTGCAGTGAGGGGCCCAAAACTGAACACAGTATTCGGGGTGTGGCCTCACCAGTGCCAAGTGCAGGGGGACAATCACTTCCCTAGTCCTGATGGCCACACTATTTCTGATGCAGGCCAGGATGCCGTTGGCCTTGTTGGCCACTTGGGCACACTGCCAGCTCATATTCATCTGGCTGTCAACCAACAACCCCAGGTCCTTTTCCGCCATGCAGCTTTCCAGCCACTCTTCCCCAAGCCTGTCACATTGCCTGGGGTTGCTGTGATCTAAGTGCAGGACCCAGCACTCAGCCTTGTTGAACCTCATGCAATTGACCTCAGCCTGTCGATCCAGCCTGCCCAGAGCCCCCTGTAGAGCCTTTCTGCCCTCAAGAAGATCAACACTCCCAGCCAACTTGCTGTCGCCTGCAAACTTGCTGAGGGGTGTAGTCAATCTCCTCATCAAGATAATTGATGAAGATGCTAAACAGAACTGGCCTCAGTACTGAGCCCCAGGGAAAACCTTTTGTGACCAGCTGCTGACTGGATTTACCTCCATTCACCACAACTCTTTGGGCCCAACCATCCAGACAGTTTGTAACCCAGTGAAGAGTACACCCATCCAAGCCACAAGCAGCCAGTTTCTCCAGGAGAATGCTGTGGGAAACGGTGTCAAAGGCTTTTATGCAGGTACGCATGCATAAAAGTTGCCAAGGTAAGCACATCTGTATCTGGATGGTACAGGTTTGGAAAAGATGCAGTAGCAATGTCTTCTTGCTGAATACAATAGAGATCTTAGCTCCTGTGTTTGCTCCCCAGTGTGTGCCTGAGCTTGGGCCACACCAGGCTTTGGCACCATCTCAGCATTCAGAAATGGAGCAAAAGAGGGAAAGGAATGGAGTATTGGGGGGTAACAGAGTTTGTTAAGTGGTCTAATAAATGGTGCTGAGGTGCTATTTCTTATGAGTGACATGGAGTTCATTACTAGGAGGCTGAGGTCTTAGTTGTAGAGGAGGCAGATAACTCGAGGCTAAAGATCTGGTTGTGGGTGAAAGTCTATAATATCATGATCAGAGGCTTAGTGGAAGCCTAGGTGTGCACACAGCCTGTGCAAAGAAGTGAGGCTACTACAGTGACCAGATAGCTTCTCACAGCCACTGCCTGTGACAGCAGCACATTCTCCAGCAGCCATTCCCAATAACAGCGCCTGCGTGACTGCCACTGCTCATGTTGGTAACTGACCCTGCCTGCATGCCAGTTGTGAGGCTTGACCAGGCAATGGTTGCCAGGACTGCATCTTATGATGTTTGGAAATTTCTCTTCTCATTTGTTGACAGTAATCTAGTATCTCTGACGTCTGCTTTAGTCTACCAATGCCTGTGTGTACAATAGTTGAGGTACATCATCTTCCAGCTATAATTATTTCACTTTCAAGGCTTAAATAATCATATTCTTTTGTGACTTTCCTGCTCAGCACAGCCCACTGAACGCAGTTTCCAAATGGCATTC
>NW_010098148.1:54387-66496 GCF_000699245.1 Pterocles gutturalis
GTTATGATTTGCCATGGTTCATTTTCCTGCTCAGCTCTGCTCCCTAGTGAAAGGACTTGATGGTATACATGTTGCCTATCAGCCATGGGCCACACCTCTGGACTCTGCCATTTGTCGCTCAGATGTACTGGGAAGGTGCTTAGCCAGGCGTACTCGGAAACATAGATTGTTCTTTCTGTGCAAACAAACCTGCAGGAGTAAACACTATATCCTTGGCTCATGGCGTTTATGAGTCACTCTTTGTTGATGGGTGGTGGTTTCAAGTGTGTGATTGTAGCAAGGAAACTGCTTTGTTTCCGCTTTGCTTTTATTCCATGAAAAGAATATAACTACCATACTTAGCATTCTCAAAGCTCAGTAGAAGCTAAGCCTTGCAACATTCCCATGAGGTAGGCAAGTATAATTAACCCTATTTCAAAAGATGTGGAAGCCAAGACATAAAAGGATAAGTCATTTGCCCAGGTCCTAAAGGTAAGTCAGGATCTGCATCCAGAAGAAGTATTTTATGTCAGACAAATTGGTAATGGACTAGACAAACTGCTTCTTAAGCCGTTTCTCAATTACCCGGTTAAAACCAAGTAGGAGAGTTAAAATAGCGGGAGTAGTACAGGCTGTGGGTCTGACTGAATCTCCAAATTGAAAAGCAATGTCTGCCCTCACAATAGGAGACATTTGGGTCCAGAGCATAGGGCACAGTACAGCTCAGCTTTGTGCCTTGCGCTCATCTTATGGTAAGATGCTGTTAAAATGTGGTGAGGATCTAATGTAAGGAAACTGCACCAAACAGCTTGCAAGGTTTTCATTCTGCCCCTGCAGCAGATATCACCCCATTATGCACCCCATCACCATCGTCCTTCACTTCTTTCCTCAGGTCTCCTATATCCCCCTTCTCTGTTATTCACTTCCCCTTTAAAATCTCTCTCAGCTACTTAAGTTTTCCCTTCCCAAGAAACACTTTCTTGACATTGCCCACCTCCTTTAAGCCACTTAACTGACCTCACTGGTGCCTATTTCCTTCTCTCATCCTCTCCCCACTCGGGAAACATCCAGCTTCTTCCCTGCATGAGGCATCACAGACATCTGCCACCCTTGTTGCCCATTCTGCAACCACATGACAGTTCATAGGCATGCTCTGCTGACCCCAGGACCTGAGAAATCCATCTGTTCATTTGTCTGCCTGCTTGTTGGCATGTCTTTCCACTTGTGTTCCTACAAATAGGGTCAGATTATCTGGGGAATGAAAATGAAAGAGACCGTTAGTTTAGTCTGAAATTGTTAGAAATACATAAGAGAGAGTTGGGAAATGCAAAGAGGACCTTACTGAATTGTAGGAAAAACTGGGGTGGCTTTGATTTTGCCAGGGAAAAGGCAAGTGAGGTTGTCCAAAAGAAAAACTTGGCCATCTCCACCCATTTTTAATTAAACCTGATAATATCTTTCTCTGCAGCATGACTCTGCATATGCATATCAATCCGTTTTAGAACCAGAGGAGATCAGTTTGTCCTTACAACTACTTTGTGCAAGTTTGTTTATATATTTAGTGCCAAAGCAGATTCATTTAAATTTACTATTTATCTGCACACTGATACTAACAAATTGTAATACAGAGGAGACATAAAAAAATACCAAGCAAAGGTTAAAAGCCATGTTAAGATTACACAGAATTTCACTGAATGTTTTGGAGTTTTGTTATACACTTAAGAATGACCGCTTCATTTTTTAGAAAGCCAAAATATGTAATATATGAGATATATTTACAAAAACACATGCAGATGTGTGTGCATGCATGATTGTGCACCTGCATCTATATGTGTACCTTTCTTTGTGTGCGTGTTAAGATAGATTTAGACAGGCATGACATTTGGGGAAATTATCCTGTTTTCAAAGTCTACATTGTTAGTATTGAATAATTCATTCTAGTAACCTCTCCACAAAAAATGAAGTAATTTATCTTTCAGTAGAGTCTTTTCAGCTTTCTCATTTAATTATGAAACTGAAAGCTGTCTCTTTGCCGATACTATCCTGGCAAGGCATACCTATTCACTAGTTCCCAGGCAAACACCCTAAGCCTGAATCAACAAACAGGTTTGGAAGGGATGATTGCTAAGGAAAGGTGGATGTATCCTTTGACAACTGGGTTACTGGTTTGCTGAGTTTGTTAGTCACTGAACGATATTCCATGTTGCCAAAGCAGCAGTTTTCACTAAATTTATTTTTTTTGAAATATTGTTTAAAAAACCCGAGATTCTGAACTCTGTCATATTTTATACTATTTCAAGGAAGCAGTTTTAATTATCTCAGTTTTTATTCTTTTCCATGTTTTCTCTCTCTTCCAGTAATCTCTTAATTAATGGTTTATTTGGCCTAGCTTTGCAAGGAGTTTGCAAATGGAAAACCAAACAGGTTAAAGAAAATACTTCTGAGAAGTTATAATTCAGCAGAAACTAACTTCAAAACTCCATCTGTGGACTGCTTCTCAGGAAAGAAACAAACTGACATTCTGAATGTGAAAAATCCCAAATTTCAGACATTTGCACCTGAACCTAAATTAACGAGAACTGCTCTAGGAATAGACCTAGGGATGGCTATGAATAGTTCGATGGAAACCTCTTCAATGTGTCAATCAAAAAAAGCAAACATACAGCTGAGTTGCGCAATCCTTTTCACTGAAATGGTTATAAATACCCCATTATACACTGGGGAGATGTCTGAGTCTCGGGTACCTGTGGCAGCAGGAACAGACAGCACTGAGAAACAGAAGATGGTTCCACACAAACAGGTCACATGACTGCTGCCATATTGAGTGATCTGAATACAACCCACTGGTGCTCCAGAAACCTGAGGAACAACAGCAGCTCCCCTGTGAAGGGACCAGCCTGGAGAGCGAAAGAAAGAGGGGATAAAATATGCAACAGCGAAAAGCAAAAAGATCAGGGGATTATGGAGATGAGCAGGCCCTGAGAACATGGAAGGGAGCTGAGAGTAAGGGAAACAGCTTTTATTTAAGTAATTAAAACTCAAAAAGGTAAAAAAAAAAAAAATTAAAAGAAAGTGACTGGCCACATTTAAAAGAATTATTTTAAGTCCACTATCAGATTTAGGTGATTCATGTAATTCAAAGTTTCTTGCTCTGCTTCCCAGATAGCTCCCTGAAACTGCAGGCTGGTCTGTTCAGAGGGCTGGTTCTTATTCTCCAGAAATCAAATTTGTAGTAAACAGAAAAACCTTTAGCATAGTAAGGGCTATTTAATTGCAACATATCAGTAACAGATAGGTGCCTACACAGAGATTACCATGCTCAAAACACTGTGGAAGCATTAACTAATTGTGCTAAGTATCATTACCTCAATTTTGCAGATGAGGACATCAGGCAGAGAGAGGAAGTACCACACCCAAGATAACAAAGTTCGAAGGGTTCATAAGCCTTTTGACCCTACTACCTCTGCATTTTACAGATCTGTTTACTAAAAATACGGAACATTTTTGTTTATAAAAGATGAGGATTAATAATTTACCTAGGACATTAGGCCCTTTGTACATGGTGTAGAGTAACATGCGTTGGAAGTGTTTGAACTTTTTACAGAGAACTGACAAAGTTTAAGTTGGCACGCAATGCCTCAGGCCACTCTGGAGTCACGCATGACCTCCAGGTGATAAATGCACCTACATGTTGAGGGTACTTGCAGGGGGATGTTAAAGACAGAGAGAAAGCTTGAGTTAAAGTGTGTTTGATGTCCTATGTAGTAAACGGTGATTGCATGCTGTCACTCAGTGATCTGTACTGTGGTTAAAGAGGATTGTGAGTTTAAACATGCAGCATCCTTCTGCTTTCTTCTTCCATCTTTTTACTGACAGACATGCGGATTCCAATAGCAATATCTATTTCTAGTTATCTAGTTATCATTGTGCATCAACTGTATTGAAACAAACTTCTTTATTTCATTACCACAGGCTTTTCTGTCAATAAATTGTAGCTTAGATCAAAGGAACAGGATTGCTTTATGTTTTCTAATTCATCTACCTTGTTTAGGCATTTGCTTCCCTGAAGTCTTAAAGGACTTCAGTAGGGTAAATGGTTTGTATATTATTCGCTCTTCAAGATGCCAATATTTTCTAGTCAAACAAGGACTTCATATGTGTGTATATATGTATTTGTGTGTTTGTGTGTACATATTCCAAATAATGTTATTTAAGTGATTGTCTAACATTCTAAAGGGAACATTTTTATTATGGAAAGAAAAATTCGAGCATTTTCTTCATCATCTACTTTTCTCGGCATATTAAAAACTTAATTTCTCTAGATGTTTAGCTGATTCTCTTAAGAAATTCCAGTTTCCTGCAACCTGGAATTTGCCTCCTCGCCTGAACTCAACCTCCTCGCCTGAACACAGTTGCTCAAAATCTGTCTGTTTGAAGTCACTCTTAAGTCCTAGGTACTTCCAAAATCAATAGCTTTTGATAGAGCTTCTTGCTTATTCTAGGCGATGTTCCTTGATCTCTAAAAACCAAAGAACAGTTGTTACAGACATCTATTATTATATTACATTTGGGCATTTTCATCAGGCTCACTCCTTCTCTATCCTCTATGAATTTTTTTTTTCTCTCTCTCTGTTTTTATCTAAGAGTTAGAAACAGAGATGAATGCTGATCTCCTGTATTCTAACTATTAGTAAATCAGCACTGTCAGGCTGCTGGATCTATTTTGTGATGAGTCCAATAGTATGATGGTGATATTTTATCAATAATAATCATTCACATCACTATATATGCATCACAAAATGCTATTTGAAGGACGTTTCTTAATATCATAGACCTTAGTTGTATAGGTTATGAAATTTCTGAAAACAATCCCATGTTTCGTCTGTAAAGAAGAAGCAGCCCCACATGAATCATGGTATCTTGACCACCATCTCGTGTTTTGTACGTACACATACACACACACACACATATTTACACACATGTATATATACATATATGTAAAAGCTTTTTGACAGCATATGTTCTTCTTAAAGTCTCAGGTCCTGGAATCAAAGGACTACATGGATATTTAAGCTTTTGTTTCTGACACAATGTTGCAAAGGCAGATGCCATGATAAAAATATTTCCTATGAGTTTTAGAATCACTAAACCAACACAAAATAAAATCAAATAGCATCTCTGAGTTCCTTCCTTTCTTAGTCACCCAGTGCATGAGCATGGTTTAGAGACCTGACTTAAGACTATGGCCTGTCTAGGGCCAAATATACAGTGGTGGCACTACTGCTATGCCTGAAGTGTGTACTTTATTTTTCAGGCTTATGTCTCTGCACATATCTGTACATGGTAAACTATATTTGTAAATGAGCAGCTGCAGTACACTCCAGCTATCCTCAGGGAAATACCTTGATTTTCCCTTCCATGTCTATTTTTCACATATAGGCAGCCAGCTCCAATGTGCCTGTATACTGGAGGGAAAGCTTGGGTTTTCTTACTGTCACAGGGATGAAGAGCCAGAGGAAACCCTTGAAAAGGAATGCTTTGTTTCCACTAATCATGTTGGGAAGAGAGAAGGAGGCAGTGAGCGCTAGTAATGCTGCTGACAGCCACCCTGTACAGCAGCAACTCCTGTGCTGCGTGTCCTTTTTCTCAGTCTCAACAGCAACAAAAGGTGAATACTCTCGGACGAAGGGGATAAAGGAACAGAGTCAAGGGTAAAACAAATATTTCTTGACTCCATCAGAGTAGGCAGGCTTGAATACACTTGGAATTTACTTTCCTGAACAAGCATATGCTTCTGGCAGAAGCACAGATGGGGAATAAGGAATTTTTTTTTATTACCCGCTACTCTGTACAAGGGCAGCCCAGATGTGACCAGCTAAGACATGGATAGAGGAGCATGTGACACATCAATGCTGACACTAAGGGTGTTAGAGGAAAGCTTATTGGATTTCCTCAGTAAATCTGGGCTTGTGATTTAACACCTCTGTTAACTGTTGCATCAGGTGGTAAACTTTACACATCTGCATGGTCAATGTCTGGACCTGAGACAGACAAAGTTGGCTCCCCTTCTATGCAGTGAAATGCCCTGAATTGTGTGGGCATCCCTAGGCCACAGTTCCTCTCACCAGATACTGACATCTAAGTTTGGTCAGATGAGTTGCACCCAAAATGCCCTTTTACTGTCTAGAACTTATTTAGAGAAGGTGCCTCAAAGCTGAGAGGCAATTTATAGGCACAGAAGCTCAAGACACATGGCAGGTGTGGTGAAAATAGTGCCCCACTGGAGAGGGAACCAAATCAAAAGGTGATGCTGGTGTCCCATCCCACCATCCTGTTAGTCACCAAGGTCTGTGTGCATGGACCATGGAGTCACCTAGGAGTCCTCTACTGCGTACTGGAAAAGAAGTCCTAGTGTGTGGTGTAAGAAAATGGATGGGAAAAAAAAAAAAAAAAAAAAAACAAAAACAAACCCGCCATCTCCCAGCTCCCAGCTGCTTGTCTCAGCTGTGACTTTGAAGATGCACATGAGATGCTACCTAACCTTTAGTAATGGCATATCTGCAGCAGTACTTGTCTGACGGGTCTCAGTATTTTATCCCACAAGTAGCGAGTTTGTGACTACAGCCTACCAGCATGTTGTAACATGCATTAGGATGCTGGAGCCAACCTCAGATTCAAGTAAAGCTCATACTGCACATTAGGAAATGATAAGCACTGGGTAGTAGAAAGAAGGTTAGGGCCAGGTTCCCATGGGAGGTTTTCGATCCTTGCATGCCTGCACATCCACACAAAGGGCCCCTCTCACTCTAAAATCAGACTATGATGGATTACAACCCAGAGATTCATAAGTGGAACTGGCTGAATACTGAAGTAAGTGTTTGTTCACAGTTCATGACCAGATGAAAAAAAGAGTACAAAATTGCTACCTGAATCTTGATAAAAAAAAGTCAAATAACTTATACACTAACATATTTGTGGTTCAGGACTGCCTCTGTTTATAAACTGGTACAGTTGCCTGAACTTTTTAGTTTTACAGATTATTTCAGTGGAAATCATGGAAATGTATTCATGTTCATAATACTTTTCCACTATATTTGATTTTTAAAATCTAAATCTGATTCATAGTGGCAGGAAATATGCCTGATTAAAAAAAAAAAAAAGTATGTAATTAATCTCTTACTTATTATAAAGTTAAATGCATCAAAGTAATGCTATTTTTTCCATCAGTTACCCCTAATTCCTTAATGGTCTGTATTACAAAAATGATACCCAAATCCTTTACCAGGTTTCTGCTCATGATATGCCAGTAAATATAAAAATAAGTAAACCTCAACCGTTCAGTGTATATGAGAAGTTGGTAAACTCTATGATAGCCAGACTTAGAAGTCACTCACTTTTTAATGCACTGTATACATGATGGAAGGATGCTGTCTGAAAACAATGACATTCTTAAGCCTTGGCAGCACCATGTTGACGTTCTGTACTAGCTACACATGCTGGCTGTTGTAAGTGACAGTCTCCTCTCACCCTGGAAGCAAGTGGTCTTGAACCCAGGGGATTTATATGGAAAGTGAAAACAAGTCAGCTTTTAGTTCTTCCATCTACATACACAGATATTTTACTGGAGTCATATCAATCTTTACACATATGTTTGCCTTCCGTAAGCAGCTGTAGATGGAGCAATCTTTACTCAAGAAGCTGATCTGAGCGTAATAAAGGGAAATATGGTATTACAGAAGAGCATTAATGGAGATGTATCAAAAAGTAAGCAAGCAATGAATCAATGCCAGAAGACGACTTGCTCAGACTTTCAGGTTTTTTCAGGTCTTTTCAGGTCTTTTGACTTTCAGGTCAAGCAGACTGGATGAAAGTCCATTTTAGATGTTTCCAAAAAAAGTCAGTATTTTCTCAAAATAGTTAAAACATCTCAAGCATACTGTAATTTCTGTTCTACATCTCAGCAAACCACTTCATTTTTTACATAAATTATTTTCTTTTCTAAAGTAAAGTGGCTCAGGAAGAGAGGGGAAAACAGAAATGAATCAAGATTTAGACTATTCTAGTGAATACTAGTGTCCTTGCACATGAACATAAAAAATGGAGAAATACAATGAATACACTGTGAGTCACTGAATGGTGCACATGCTGTAGTTACAGGTAGATTTTTTTTCACCTGAACTATTAATATAATGTAGCTCATTTGAATTAGTCAATTTTAATGCAAAGATTATCAATGTCAAATGTCCTTTTGATTTCAGTCAGGTTTGGCCCAGACAATAAAGTTTTCAATACTAAGCCATCCATTATTGAGTTGGTCATTTTTTAAAGAACGAGCTTCATTTCAGCACTTACACAGGCTTAAAACATAAAACAAGAACCCCTCCTTCAAGACTCTTCAATGTACATTTCGGCTCTGGGGCTGAAGGTTCCCAACCTCTTGTGTAACAGAGGATCTCAAGTGGGGAAAAGGCTGGAAACAAATGCAATTAGCATTTGCTATTCAGATGGAAGTGTGGTTAAGTGAATGCAGATTGTGGATGCTGAATTCCTGAGGAGCAGCAGAGAGAGCACAGGCCTCTTTGAGGCCACAGAAGGAAATGAATTCATGTGCTTTATTTGAGGGTACTTGCAAATGAGAGAAAAAAATTCCACATAGCAGGCCACCACAGCCCAGATAAACAGATATAGTAAGTACAGTATGAGGGTCCAGATAAATAGGAGCCATAAGAAATGGCACACTACTGAAAAATATGTGAGATATTATCCTGCTACAGGTATTCTCCTGTTCCCAGGTGTCTGCTGCATACCACAGCCACAAAATATGTGTCTCTGTTTCCATGAACCCACTCATAAAGGCTTTTGCTTGGCTGATTTTTCAAGTTAATGATAGTCAAGGCACTTGAAAGAAAGATTTATGTCAGTGATACACAGGTTCAGCAAATTGTCAAAGAGTTCTGCTGTGCAATTAATCATCTTTTCTCCATTACAATTTGTAAGTGCCAAGCATATACCCAGAACCACTTTTAAAATATAGATATCACAGGTATGTAAGTACTATATGAATCAGCTATAAAAAAAGAATACAAAGAGTGCTTGCTACCACACAGATTTGTAAATCTTTCTCTGCATAAGACAGCCCTCCAAAAATTGTGGAGGCTGTTGCATTTAACTGTCATCATTTTTATGACAGTACTTTAAGCAGATCTGCATCTCAGTTATATCTGTGCTCCCCAATCTCCTTCATCTAGAAATATGAACATTAGGTTTTTGGTTTTTTTCCAGAGGGAAGCCATTCTTAGTGGAAAAAAAAAAAAAAAAAAAAACCCAAACACATGAGAAACGGGATCACCCATGACTTGTTGCTGTAGGTTTTTTTTTTAATAAAAGTGGAATTGAGAAAAGAATCTGCATAGACTGAGAGATTGATGGTACCTGTTATGTCATTAACAGCAGTTCCACTGAATCTTCTCGAGTTCACCCACCGAACATGCTATCTCCCTGTGTCAAGTGAGGAAACAGGAGGTTGTCTTCTTTTCTCTGTGCTAGAGCTGCTGCATTACCAGCAGCAGCCCTGAAAGATGCCTTGGTTCAGAAGGAGCTAAGGGTTACCTTTTTCAAAGGATTCTGTGAGATGCTTTGGCAACTCGGGCTTGTTCTTTGAAAACCAAAAGAAGCCTTCCTCCATTTCAGGGAGAGGTATTCTTACAATCCAAACCCGAAAACTAGACTTCTGAGTGATGTAGATGTAGATATGCAGGTCAGCCTGATTAAGCCACCTGCCTGTCTCTGTTTCCCCCTCTTTTAAATATCCTCAAAGTCAAGCTCCTTATTGGTCTACGTCAGTATAGGCTCAGAATGCAGCTTCTTATAAAGTGTTTTAACACGTAAGCAAAACTGGAGACTGGATGTCCTGACAGTAGCAAGAGGAATTCCAGGGGAAGCAGGCTCATCTCCAAAGGCATTGGTGCCGTGAAGGCTCACGTTTTGCTCCCTCTAATCATTTTCCCTCTTCAGGGGATTCTGTAAGAATTGCGTTAATTTTAAAAGTCACACTCTCAATAATCTATTGCAACTGTTCTGTGCAATTTCTTTTTGGAATTCAAGAATACAAAATATCCAGATTATTAGTGTTTATTACCCCAATAACTTTTGGAAGTCAGTTTTATAATGTGTATACTGCAGCATTCCATGCAGATCAAAGCAAACAAACTGCTCTAATTGGGTTTTGAGATCAAATACGCCAAGCTTTACATTTACTGAGTGACATGTGGCTTAAATTATCTATATTGTACTATCCTGGACTGCATATTTTGTGCTGTACAGTAAATAGAGCTCATGTGGTTTGGAATGTGTCTGCTGTATGTGTTAGTCCTCATACTAACCAACAAGATCACCTAAATGCACTGTCAGGAGCCTAATAAAAGTTGATTGTGATATCCAGATTCAGACCTGATGTGGACAGACACCACTTCATTGACTTCAGTGGGGTCCGTGGATGCTAAAAGTAATGCTGAGCCTTTTATGTGAGGCTTCAAACACACGTAGACAATCAATGCAGCACAGTATCAGAATATGTGCATGCATAGATATTTAGAATGCAGAATTACACCACTTTTTACTTTAGCCTTTTTTTGGACAAGAAATGCAATATTCACACCTAGGTATGAATGGATTTTTATATTAATGCCAATAAAATAAATATATTCAAGCCCCACTTCTAAAGACTATGCAAAATTTTTCTTGATTTCAATAGATAAATAGAGACCAAAAATTATTTTATTGTGTTTCACTGACGTTTTTAAAACATACTTCAAGGAGATACAAAAAGACCACCTTGAGGAAACTTGGGTACCAAAAGGTGTTTGAACTACCTAAATAAATTAGCATTCCCATTTTGATATTTTTTGTAGCTATTTGTGCCCTTCCAGAAACATATTGATTTGCCCACAAAGTTGTAAAGTCATTTTCAAATACCCATAATGAGTAATATCTCAAATATGACAGGAAATTGTTGGTTACTAAAGTGCGGCAGAATGTAAAGCCTGGCGTAGACAGAATATATGAGTGTATTTAACCAGTTTTCTCACTTTCCAGCACTTTTGGCACCAATAAACCTGAAGGCACACTTGCTAGAGAGCTGTCACTAACTTGTCTCAAAGTAACAGCCTTCACAGCTGACTATAGTGAAATCTTTGTCAAAGCTTCTACTGATGCATGTTGCTTGATGCTGCACTGTTTGGAAAGAAGTGTAAGAGAAACAGAAAGGCTTGGGATGTTTTTGAAGAGGGAACGCAGAGGGGATACGCAGCTGTAACTGGACATCTGCTAGTGCAGCAGGGTAGCATGAATGCAAGAGATGAATTCCTCATTTCACCATGGTGCGTTATGCAGGAATTAACCATACAACCAGCAATGCTAAAGAACAAAATGAGATTCTGGGTCAAGTCATAAAACATTCTGCTACTATTTAAAAAAAAATAAAAAAATAAAGCCAGAAAAATGGCAGAATCTTTCCTGGAAAGAGCATATTCTTTCATGTGTTATTTCTGAGCTAGGAAAAAAACTGGCAAATACCAATTTTCCAGTGCTTTCTGCAATTTGAGATGGAGGAGGATATTATGTAGGAGGTTGGTGTGTTTGAAAGAAGTGCAGATATACACTCACCAGCAAGCAGGCTTGATTTTTCAGTCAAGGTGATTACTCACAGTATTTACTGATTTCAGTAGAGATGGGGATGAACTATCCGAATATCCTACAAACACCTGAACATTTTTGTGCCCTTGGACCTGAACTAAGGGAGCACTTCAGCATACCAGCAGAGCCTAAGGGATTCACCTGGAGAGAACAGATTTAAGCACCTGACCATCTCAACCGCTGTCATGAATTGGGGCTGTGCTACATGGCTGCAGTGCTGGTTTCACTTAATATAACCTGCTGATTGCTTCTCCGCTCTGCTGAAAAGGCTCAAATAAATCATCCTTTTGAATCATGTGGACATGGAAGAGTCATTAATAGACTTCAGGATGGCAAAAAGGAAATTGTAGTTGCCGTCTTTGACTATGTCTATGCTGCCAAATGAAAGAGGGGGAATCCACAGCACTAAAATCATAGAAACATAGAATCATAGAAT
>NW_010098149.1:0-204 GCF_000699245.1 Pterocles gutturalis
GTTTCGGAGATCCCAGGTATCGCCGCCTCCTTTGCAAATCCCAATAAATCTGGGAGTAATCATTCCCGACAAGAGAGCCAGCAAAAAAAAAAAAAGAAAAAAAAAGGCACCGGAAAACATTTTCTTCCCTTAAAATGTAAGTGGAAAATTTATTGCAGGGAAATTTCAAGTTTTCTCCGGAGAGTCCGTAACAAATGACGAAGT
>NW_010098150.1:0-388 GCF_000699245.1 Pterocles gutturalis
TCTGCAAATGCCAAGGCGCTGTGTCCCGTGGGCGTTGGCGGGGGAGGATGTCAGCCCACATCACCATTCCCTGCATCACAGCACCGAGAGGAGGATTTTTTGCCCTCTCGGGTTAATCTGAAAAGGTCGTGTGTGACACTGGTGTGTGACTGGAAGGACAGAGGCCTTTTGGGGGCTTTTCTTTAAAAATAGCGACAGCCGAGCGAAGCCCCGTTCCCCTGCAGCTGGAAGTGACCCCCCGACGCTGGGGACGTTGTGCCGAGCCCTTCTCTGGGCTTGTTCCTCCGCAGCAGCGTGCCGTACGCGATGCTCTAGCTGGGTGCTGGCTGTGCCAGCCGGCGTGTCCCCCCCCCGCCCCGGGGGGGCTTTGGGGAACAAGCCCCCCTCG
>NW_010098150.1:454-1754 GCF_000699245.1 Pterocles gutturalis
AGGGGTGTGCATCCCTGCAGACCCCCCAGGGGTCCTCCATCCCGAAGGATGGTCCGAGGGATGCTGCATCCCCGCACCCCCAGGGAGGGGACTGCAGTGCCTCTGCCCGCTGGGGGGCTGCTGGGCGGTGCCGCATCGCTGGTGCTCCGCAGCTCCCTGGGGTTTGTGACCCCATGGTGGGTCCTGCACCCCGGGACAGCACCGCGGGGGTCCTGCTCCCACCAGCATCTCCCCAGCAGTCGAGGTGCATTTTCCGGGCAGCCTTTTGTCTGCAGAACTCTGTTCTCTCGGAGCATCTTCCTCCGGAGCACGGCGCCGGGATGGTGCCCTGGGCTGGGGTGGGGGGCGAGGGGTCAGCGGTGGCTGCGGTGCCCAGAGGAGCAGCGCTGCTTCCTCCCGGCACGGTCAGGAGTGCGCGTCGTCTTCAAAGGCTTTGATTTAGAGAAGAAAGCAGGGAGAGATGGGGAGCTGGTGTGGAAGGTCAGCATTCATTTAGGCAAAAGCTTTTGTCGGGTCTCAGGTGAAACCAGAAATTTGCATTTAAATGAATATGTATTTTGAGATATTAAACCCCCAGGCAAAATAAAGGCCTTGCTGGGCTGACAAATGCATCCCTCCTTCTGCTTGTTCCTGATATTACACCAGCCAGCCTTCAGCAATAAAACCGTCTCAGCTAAAGCAGGTTTTCTTCCTTTTCTTTTCGGAACCCACAGCCTGCTGTAAATACGTGCTGTGGACCTGAGCTCCTGAAACTTTAAATGACAAAAGAAAAGAAGTGGTGGATTTGCATGGTCTGTGTGTGATGTGCAGGAAAACCATCTCCGAGCTGTTCTGCGGTTCCAGGTCAGCTTCTCTTTCATCCTGAAATCCTGACAAAGAGGAAAATCTGCTTTGGGGGGGGGCGGGTAGGGAAATAAGTCAGCTCTGGGTGACCTGGGAAGCAAAGTGTGGTTGCTTTTGTTTGTTTTTTTGTTCCCAAGCCCTTGGTGCAGCTCGAAGCCCCATCCGTGGGCAGGCTGAGTGCTGAGCCCAGGGTCCAGCCCCTGACCCCGCAGTGGGGCGAGCGGCACCGGGACGGGCGCTCGTCGGGGCTTGGACCGCGGTGAGAAGCAGTGTCAGCCCTCAGCCTCGGATGCTGCGAGCGGACGTGGCAGGGGTACGGCCAAGCGAAAAAAAATCTGCGCCAAGTTGGCGCTTTTGGTTCCCCATCGGTGCTGGGCTGGTGTCGGGCGGCTCTTTTGCTCCCTGCAGAGGCTGCAGTGTTTCCCTGGCTGCATCGACCACGGCGACTGTGCAAGGG
>NW_010098151.1:0-3408 GCF_000699245.1 Pterocles gutturalis
CCAGTAACAAGAAAAGAGCGTTTTTGGGTTTTTTTTTGCCATTTCTCACTGCTGCTCTCCGGCTGAGCCTCACAGTAAGGGACATCTCTGCAGACCACAGACAGTGGGTGCCATTCTGCACGCTGGTATAGAAGGAAAAGTTCACAAATGCTTTGAATTAGAAAGGTTCCTCCCTACAATTTAAATTGCATCTTTTAACTGAAAAAACTGAGATCCTTACTGGCTAGATAAGTTTTTTGCAACTGCAATAAATAACATTTACTAGAGAAATGGGGAGAGAGAGGATTTTTGGGACATGAGGAAAAGTCTAGCTTGGTCTCCAAGAAGGAATCCAAGGAAAAGAGTTCAATTTTGTGATACATGTAATCCATTTGGATAAGAAGTGACTGAACACACAACCCCCTCCCCTACCACGTCTAGAGTTCATAGCAGCACCATTTGTCAAACCATTATTACTGAGGCTGAAAGGCACTCTGGTCAATTACAGTATCCTGGAGCCAAATTTTCTCTTTCAGATACAATCCTGGTCCCATCAAAGTCCCAGTCAGATTCCTTTTCGGTGATGGAAGGACTTCATTAGTTTCCTGCTTAGTCTCAGTCCAAAGGTCAATTACTTTGGAAAGTCAGGAGGAAAATTGCTTGGCACTTGTGAGTTACCTTAAGTTTCAAACACCAATTCAGCTAAATCAGTTGTTGTCATCTCTCTCTCTTGTTTTTTTCTTTTCTAGGTGAAACTTGTTCTTTCTCTGATCTTCTCCATAGCCCCTATATTCCCAGTCTCCATCTGGGCTGTTCCCAGTGTTCTCGTGGCGGCCCTGGGAGTGCTGATTCACCACTGCTCAGCCCTCAAACGTGCTGCAACAGCAGCAAGTCTTTCAAAGTGTCACCTTTCAGAGGAGAAAGGGCTCACGGTGAGCTGCAGGCACTTGTAGAGTAAAACCGCAAGGAAGGAAATCACAAGATTCTGCTCTGAAAAAAGAGACGACCCACGTCCAGGATGCAGTCCCCTCATTAGAGGAGCAGTTCATTACAAGAACTGTGAGACCCTTGCTCTGGCCCAGCTACATAAGAGGCTTCACCTTTAGAAGAAACCTCTCTGCAGACAGCTGAGGCGTACAAGGACAGGTTGTTTCTGTCTTTTGCAACTGCTTTCACTACAGAGAGAGGATTTCAGTCTTCAAAATGCTTCTTAGCATTAAGTTTACGTAGCATCAATAACAGCTAAAAGAAGCAGAACAACCTCATTGCAAAGATGGCCTGTTGCCGAACAAGGAGGGCTGGGTCTGCTCCCTGGGCAAGCAGCAGCACTAAAATAAGTTGTTCCAGCAGATGGCACAAGTGCTTGAGCTGCTTCAATGGTTTCTCTCAACAGCAAGGTACCTGCCTTCAGGTGTCTGGCTTCTTGCACAAGAAAAGTGAACCTGAGATTTGCAGCAAAATATAAACTTTCATTCAGAAATAAAATCCTGATAAGTTGCTCAATTTTTGTGTTTATTTCCCATCACTTTTGTTGAAAGCAATAGGTGTCAGATGATGTGGATACCAGAAGCAAACAGCTGATGGCACTGCATGATCACTGTCCCTGCAATCGATGTCTCCCTGGCTACCCAGCAGTCTTTCTCTGAATGAAAAGGGAAGGTGTTACAATTTCATGCTGTAGGAAAAACACTCACAAAATATAATCGTTACCTACTAAGTATATCTTATTTCTTGATTCTTCTGTTACTCATTTCCTCTATCTTGTGTTCCGTGTGTGAGAGTCTACAGCCTGGACGCTCTAGTTGCTCTAGAGCTGGATCTCACAGATCACTATACTAGGTGATGGATCCCAAATGCAGTGGTTTGTGACAGGTATCGTGGCTGCGCTGCTGGAACTGGTGTCTGGGATGTCCAGCAGAAGTCTGGACAGTGTATTAAGAGTTTCATCATTTCTCAGTGCTGGTTATGGTGCTGCTTTGAACTGTACAGGGTGGAGATAAGGAGGCTTGTAAGGAAGCAACATGGAACACAAAAAAGGAAATCAGTATTTTCTCTATTAATATTTCTGCAATGGGAAATAAAAAAGCCCCAAGGGAAGAATTTCTGCATTTCATGTCTGTCTTGTATTTTCTCTGTACATAAATAGCTTGTGACATTACAGACAGCTGTGATGAAGTTAAAACTAGAATGAAGTTAGTTAGAATTAAATTTACAACTGAACTGGGATCAGGGATAAACATCTTGCAGAGGACAGAATTAATATTAGCATTATTATTAACTTTAATTAAAGCAACATTTAAAGCAAAGAGCAGCAGGTTTTCCTCATGGTCCCTGCTAGACTAAATAATACTTTGTTTGGGCATCTTTCAGTTCTTCCTTCCGTCCAAGGAATGCAAGTGGTTTTGTACAGCTTTTCTATTAAACACGATTTGGACTGAAGTCAAATAGCTTTTTTTAATTTGAAGGTGTTTACAGGTCTGAAGGTGACTTTAGAGAACACTGTTAAGAGCATAATTGCAAAGCAACAAAGCAACATAAATAACTGTGGGAGCATGAAAATATGTATGACCTAAATAGTGCAAAAGAGTATGATAGGAAATAAGGGTAAAACAAATGTCCTGGATGGGACAGGAATTCATCTCCAGGAATGCAATTTTGGCAGTAGTGTCCCAAACAGAGAATGCTATTTCTGGGGAAGTGCACTGAACTCTGGGTCAGGAATTACACTCAGGTAATTTATGTTTGGCTCGTAAATAGTGGCAGTGCAAAAACCAAGCAGAAATGGAACAGAATATGTTGCTGTAAATTTTGTGTCCCTGAAGAGTTGTCATGTACATCTAATGCCAGGTAATGCCTAAAAAAAAATTCAAACCAAGGAACACGTAGCAAGCCCTTCACAGCTTCCAACTCAATGACCTTAAGGAAATCCAGTTCAAAGCAGCACGCTAAGAGAGATTGGAAGAGGTAACTTCCCAGGCTCTGATCTTTATTTATTAGCTGTTTCTGACAAGCCCTAAAGACAGGCAAATGTCTTGATATTTTGAAATTGCATAGCAAGTGTTCATTTCATAGGAAACTCTGATCTTTAGGAAATACCAATACTATTCCATTTCCTGATTTCTCATTCTTTTTCTCTCTTGGTATTTAATACCCGTCTGCTGTGCAGATCTTCCGAGCCAGTGTCAGTTCCAAGGCTTGGCTGCCTGGGGCTCGCAGAGCTCCAGCTTCCTCACAACCAGCTGTCTTACAGGTGCCTTTGAAGTATGATTTCTGCTAGAAAAGTAGCTATGGAAGAAATATACCTCCATGTTGTAATCATCAGAGTTAGTCTGTTAAAATTTTAATGATGTTTCCCTCCTCAGTAAGTGCAGGTCAGCTGCACTTATTCATGGGGAGATGCGGCCGAAGGAGAAATCTCCATTCAGCAGG
>NW_010098151.1:3439-16780 GCF_000699245.1 Pterocles gutturalis
GAGGATGGATCCCTTTGGGGTTTGGTGAAATTAACTTGGATAAGTCTAGGTCCCTTACAGCAAATATGGGAGAAACCTCTCCCTAATGCATGGCGTGGCGGAGCTCCTTCTTTGGTATAAAGCATAGGGGAGCCTGGCATGATGTTTTCTCTGAATGTCTCTAGGAAAGGCAGCTACTCTCACAGCAATGCGTGTCTGTTTCAGGCCATACTTCAAAGCTGAGCCTGGGTTTTTGGTGTTTGTTTTGCTCCTTTTAAATAGGAACTCTCTGAAGGTCTAAAAATGTGAAGCTTAAAGAACTGTACAAACTGCCTAGAGCTCTGAAAAGTTTCTTTGTAATTAGACTAAATGCATGAAATATTTAGACTTCATCCTGTGCAAACCCTGACTCCCAAAAAAAGAATTTAAAGCATAGGGTGGAGTTTTATCTGCTCCTAAGTAGGGCAGCAATTTCCCTCCTTCCATTTCTGCTCCAAGTCTCAAATTCCAGTGTATGATGGATGAATCAAGTGCAGAAGAGATCACCGTTCCTCTACCTCCCTGCACAAATGGTTCTCAAAAACTTCACTTTTCACAGGGAAGTCAGGGTGAGAGCTCTGAGGTAGCATGTCTCCAACTGTATATCTGTTCTTAATTCTGGTTTGTCGTTCAAGGTGTCTTTTTCTTACTAAGTGCCTACCACTAGACCATTAATAGTTTAACAGTCCACAGCTTCCAAGGAAATGCTTACCAGCAGTCAGAGCTGGAAAATAATTCAGAGGATGGCATGAGCCTGATAAAAGGATTAATAAATCACAGCACCAAGAGCTGAGAGTTCAGTTTTGTCTGACACTGGCACTAAGGATTATTTCGTATATTCAGTGCTCTTAATTGCTTTTTCTCCCCAGAAGTTCTGTGTGCAGGTCTGGGATAGGCTTTCTAGAGCTTTCCCAAACAAACTGAACTAGATTTCTTCCTAATTTCTATTTAAACTCTGTTCCTTACAGCAGACTCTCATATGTGAAGTATACTGACTGGACTGATAAACACAGAGGGTATGGGGTGACACCTTCTCTGCCTTCCATCACAGCAAAAGTAGAATATTTTTGCAGAATAAAACTGCGAACAATGGCAACCTAGCTCTGCTATTCCACTTTTCTTGGAACTGTTCCGTCTGTTTCTCTGAAAATGAGTCTGTTTTTACTCCTGCCACCTGCTATTTCCATATGAAAAAGCTGTTTTGTTGTAATGAAGGTACCACTTCTCCCAAGGGCAAACTAAGGACATTTCATCATGCTGATCTGCCTGAAATTTCAGTAACCAAATTCAATATGTTACTAGATTTGATCTACTTTTTCACAGAGCTGTAAAGCCTTTCAGGGAAATCTGAAGTTCTGTCTGCGGGTATTTACAAAACAAAACATCATCTCTCTGCCGAACTGTAAGACAGTCTGATCTGGCAAAACATGAAAGAGAATCCAAAAGCAAGAGTCAGCTTAGCTTTGAGTCTTATCTAGTGACAAGCAGTTGGAAACCAGGGTATGATTTCCAGGCACAGATCAGTTTTATCCAGGCACTGACCAAAGAGTATCTTCATGGCCACCTCTTGATGCAAGCAATGGTGGACAGCTGAGGTGGCCTGAGGTTTGTCTTCTGTGCAAGTCAGTTTTTGCAGATTCACTTGTGCTTTTTAAGAAACAATTTAAACTGCCCTTTGACTCCAGGAGAAACTCTTCAAATGAGTCATCTTTGACACCTGCCTTTTAATGAAACTGCTTCATATCATCAGCACTGTTCTCCAGCAGTGTGGGTTAGTCTCACTTTCCAGGAGGACAAGAAGAAAGTTGGTGGGTCTAATCATGGGCCACCTGAGCTTCCTTGGTAGAATCACACCGACGCATTCCCAGGTAAGAATCATAGAAGATTGATCCTCTTCTTAGCATTTGTATAGACAAAAAATTACAGCCCAGTGCTTCACATGCCATTAGGTTGATGCTGTGGGTCTGGGTGTGCTGCAGGAGGTACCCAGCTGGCTGCCCAAAGGCATCAGCATGGGTAAGAGCAGGAGGGTCTGCCTGAATTTTCCTTCAAATTCCCAGAAAGCCACTATCTGTCACCAGATCTCTGGCCAGAATGCTACAGCTGATCTGAGACTGTTCAGGTTCAGAAACACACTGGGAGTGTTGCTTCTTTTTTGACTCCTTTAGGTTCTTGCCTCAGGTGAATCCTGCAGGAATAAGGATTGGGGCCCATCCTGAGGCTTTCTTGAAAATCCCAGCTGAGACTTTCCTATTCATATTAAAGCCCTGCCTGGTTCTGCAAAACATCTTTATTTCAGGCCTGATTCATTTATCGAATACTCACAAATCAGCCAAAGGCCAGGACAGTACATGGGAACGTGTTAATGCGTTTATTCTTGGATTGCCAAAGCGTTGTCTAATTATCTGTGTTAATGCCAGCTGCCTCGGAACACAAAAAGCCCTTAACAGAGAAGCAACTGTGGTAAAGAAATTATGAGGTGAACACAGCAGAAGATGGCTCCCCAAGCTGGGCGAGTTTGAGATGCAAAGGGATAACAAAACCACCATAAACGCAGACGTAAACAGTTTGCAAACATAAATATATCAAGGAATGAAGTAATCTGTAGTTGTAGCTGAGACAGAGTGTGTCTTTTTGTTTTAAATCCATTTTCTGCCAGATTTCTTACAGGAAGCATTGCAAAATTGCCATGAGCCCTGGAACTGCAAGTGCGACCAGGCACTAGATGTCCCAGAGCTGTGCCCAAACCTGCAACCCATCAGCTGCAGACAGAGGAAAGGCAAACTCGGCGGTGGAGGAGAGGGGGGATATCTTTTAGCAGACTAACTGATCTAGCTGGAAAATACAGATGAGCTTTTGGGCACACATGCCCTTCTTTAGGCCTTGTAGTCTTAGTGGTGGTGTAGCTGTGATGGTGGGAGGAAATAAGGCATCTGGACAGATGGATCTGAAGAAGGGCTTCTACATCTGAAAGTTGCTCTTGCTTCGTTTGTTGTTACTTTAAACCAGGGTGCAGCAGCACTACTATGTCAACAGGACAGCAAAGTGAAGCGGGAAAGCCAACATTCCAGCACTTATAAGCTCCTCAGAGTATGGAAGAGCAGAAGAAAGAGAAGTATGTCTGCTCTTGTCAAGCTAGTGTAACCGTGTGATCTGCATGTGGTGGGTTATATAAAGGTGCAATGTCGAGTTGCTTTTCTTTCCTGTTCCTCATTTGTGGTTTAGCGGCTTTGCTCAGCAAGCTGCAATGGTGCAGGTTTCTATTCACACACCCACCGTTCCATGCCCACTGCTTCTCCCTTCATTTAATTGCTTTGCCGGAATGTTCAGGAGGTTTTGTGCTTCTGCATGCAACCCAGGAGAAAGTTGTGAACAGCTCACTGAGAGGAGCAGAAAACAGCTCGAGGAGGGCTCATGGTCCTCCCACACCAAAGTGTTTTAGAACAAACACCTTTCCAATGTCCCAATGCCCACAAGGCCTCCTTCAGCCCACATTTCACCTCCTGCACACTCCCATTCTTTGCTAGCTCTTCTCTGAACAATCTTTATGATGATCAATGCCTTGAGACTGTATCTCTGCTGGCATGAAGGGTTCTGCTAGGCTGGAGTATTGTGTTAGGGCTCCCATATTTCTCTGCTCCATTTTTTCCTGACTATGTGCCGTGCTGTTGCACGGTACATCTGGTACAACCCGATCAAAAGGGCTTTGCTAGATGTACCCAGTGTGTCAGGTCTCTCCTTTTGGGGAAAGGTACTCATATACCCTGCAAAATTGCACATAGTCATCCTTGCCCACTGTGGCAGGACACCTGGGTGGAAAAAAGGATCTATTTGGGGAAACTCAAGTGAACCCTCAAAATCCCACTGCTCTGATTCCTACTCTAAGTACACTCCTACACACACTCTTCTTTTTTTCTGATTATTAGGGGAACCAAGAGGGCTGTGGTCCTGTGACATACCCGAATCTGCCCCTTCCCTGGATCTTCTGGACTCATTTGCCACTCAGTTGCTATTTCTTCTCTGCCAGAGCAGTAATTCAATAACACATACCAGGAACCAGCCAATGTGCCCAATAATGGAACAGGAGCAATTTAATGTGATTCACAATCAGTCACATCTAAGCAACAAAGCTAATTTTTTGGCATTCATTCTTGGGAGTAAAGATTCAAGAAAAAAACATGTTCTTGATTAGATTCAAAGGAAGTAAAGGAGTCTGCAACCTACTCACAGAGAGAAAAGAAGGCAAATTAATCCAGATCATCATTTTTTATAAGCTACCCACGGCACTGCTGGATGAGGAGGGAGAAGGGGTTGTGTCCTAGCACTGTGGTGCTGCCACTTGCCTCCTCCAAACCATTCCTGCCAGAAGGCACAAAAAACTTCAGGAGACAAGGCTGGATGTGGTAGCATAAGGTTCTTGAAGTACTCTGGTGTCTTGCTTCCTTCCCCTTGAATAGAGATGAGAGAGAAAGCAGAGTGAGATAGAGATGGGTGTCTAACGGGGTTCTGGAGGCAGGAAGGTTGCATGGGGGCATCTGCTCTCCCTTCTGGTGCAGAATGGGCGGTGTCACCTGTGCTCAGCAGGTCCTGAGGATGAATGAGAGAGGACTAATGAGAACATCAGGGAAAAAACATCTATTAATGCTTCCCTGGTAGGAAAATCCATCACGTCCTTCTCCTATTCTTTCTACCTTACTTACAGCTCAGTGGCACTGGGTGACATTTTTTAGCTTAGTCATTTTATCAAGCCTGTGAGATAAATCACTGCTCAGTGAGGGAAATGAGCTCAGCAACATTTATAGCAGTGTGGGGTCTCATGAAATCTTAATTTAGTGACCTTTGAGTAAGAACAGAGGCAAATCTGCACCACTGTTGGGCGACCATATCCTGTCCCGCCTGGGAAACGGACTTAATCAAATCCTGTCATTTGCATCTCTGACTGTTCTGAGCCTGTACTGCAAATGGGCCCAGGCCCCAAATGTTCCTCTCATTGAGTCTAATCAAAGTGCATGGAGAGCTCATTTCTGCAGCTACAGACGGAGGGATAAAGCCTTTTTCCCAGGGTGCGGGCAGCGCTGGCGAAAAAGCCGCCAGTCGTCAGGACTGCCAGGCACAGGCTTGCAGCTGGATGCTCTAATGCCATCTGAAAGCAGGCAGGGAGAGGAGCAGGACAGGCTCCTGTTGCAGTGCTAGCAAATTAAGTTCACCCCAAAAAGCTGTCATTTTCCCCTCAGTACCAGAGAAGCCCCATGGTAGGCAGGAAGGCGGCCAAGCCTCCATCTGCACGTGATGTGACAGCCCCTCGCAGTGCCTGGGAACCTCCTGGGGGCACGTACAGCACTGCGGTTAGGAGCACTAATACAGACAGTAATTGTGATAGATCAGGACAGTGTCCTGAGAACTGCACCTCAAAAGCCCAGCAGTGGCAAGTTTACACTGCAGCTGCACAGGTTTTATAACCAGAAGGTGGAAGGCAAAGAGCGATGTGATTCCCTTGAGCAGCTGAGCTCAGACTGCCCAGGCTGTTCCAGTCTTCCAGTCCTTCGTAATACATCCCTTTGGGCTTCTTTATATGCCCACTTCTTCTTTATATGGCCATACCTCTGTGGGCTTCCTGCATGTGTATCTAAGTAATGGAAGAAATCAGAAGAAACATCAAAGAAGCTATGATGCCACCATTCCCATGATCATCATTATTTGTCATATCTACCATCTATGGCTTGCTTGTGCTGGGTTTTATCCCAAACCACGGGAATGAGCTATTCCTTGCCAGAGGGAACACACAATGCAGTGCAGGGTGCGATGCAGCAGATGGGGGTGGTCCAGACTGGCAGGGGACCATCGCTCCCTGTTTGGTCGTGTGGCTTTTGCCGTGGTGGCAGATCCCTCTGGCCCTGGGCTGGAGGCAACCCTTTTGCTTGTGGGGAAGCAAAGATAAAGCGTTTGATGCCAGCTCTGCCTGGTGACAGGGAAAGGAGCACTCCTCAGGAGGGAGAGCCAGCTTTGCCAGAAAGCCGAGCTCCTGGGTGGTGGGACGCGGCTGTCAGGAAGCCTGGCCAAATGTCTCGGAGAGCCTGTGACGTGGCACTGCCTTGCCATCGCATGCACACCATCTGCCACCCACCGTCCCCAAGCACAGCCTGAACGCGGAGCTGCTCTGCAAAGCAAGGCTGCAAATTAGCTCAAGGAGAAGGAGGCCGGTAACGAATGCCACCCCACGCAGGGGTACCGAGCGCGGTCTGTGCAGTGTGCCAGGTGAACAGCGCAGCATCCTGCAAACGCCGGCCCCCAGCGTCTCCCACGGTTGGAGCCAAGGGCTGCTCAGTCTGCCCGGCACCCAGCACACCGTGTTCACACAACCACCAGCGCCGTGGGACAAAATGGCTTCATCGTCTGCGGCTTTCTCGCTGACAAAGGTTTGAAGAAACTCCAAAAAGAGAGGAGAGAGCGAGGGCTGTGCTCTGGCTCCCGGTAACACCATTAACTGCGTGCTGCGTTGATCTGGTGGAGCACGTGCAGTGTGAGCCCTCGCACCTCGATTAGCTCCAGCAGGTTCAGGCATGACCCTCCTGCCAGTGAGGGGTCTGTCACTCCGCTGGCTCCTCTGCTGGCCTTGCTTACCTTCCACAGTCCCTCCTACGGGTGCATAAGAAAACCTGGAATTGGGGTTTGTTCCTTATAGGGCCAGTCTCCCCCATATGGTCTGTTGCTGTCTTTACCGCCCGGTACAACTCCCCCAGAGCGAGAGGAATTTGCCATTTTAAGAGGAAACAGTTTATTGATGAAGACTAAGAGTGTCACAGATTTTGCTCTTCCCCACCCTCTCCCTTCTCTCTCCCAATTTTCTTGAAGTCGGAGACAGCCATCTGCTCTGCCTGCCCCAGGGCTCAGCCCCTGGGATAATAATATCTCCGAGCAGTCCCGAGCACAGGCAAGCCGTGCAGAGTCTGCAAGCACCAGGATGAGGAAGCCTCATGGGAACTGAGTGAGAAAATAGCAGGCCCAACCTAATCATCCTCTTGGAGCACTCCCATCGTTTGGGAGGCTGAGACTGGCGGTGGAGAGAAGCTGCACAGGGTTATCACTGCTGCACACGCAGCAAACCTGCGCCAGGCATCTCTCTCGATTCCCAGGCTGTGGGCACCTGTCTCCCACCCAGCTCAAACTCAGAGACTTTGTAAGAAAAGAATGCTAATCTTATAAAATGCTTACTAGTGAGTTTCTTCCCAGGAAGAGAACCGTGCCTTTATAATGCGTCTCTCATTCTCCAGTGTTTTCCAGTAATCAGCTGCCGCCCAACAGCACCGTGACAACTCCAGCAGAGCCCAGAGCCGTGCTGCAGCCAGCAGAAGCCGGACAAAAGGAGCTGGCAGCTGTAGGATCGCCCCTTGCCTGACCCTCTGCAAACCAGGACTCAGGTGCAGCTGCACCGTGCTGATTGATAACATTTTGTATTGCTGTGCGCGCACACCGCAGAGCAGAAGGCGTTGAGCCCCAGGACTCTTCTTAGCAAGAGGCTGGGATGTCAAGTCCAGCCAGGCCAGTGAAATCGATTCCTTCCTGCCCGAGGGCAGGGTGAGCTGAACAGGCTCTGCAGCGGTCAGGTAGCAGAGGTAAAGGTGGCTGCTTGCAGCGTAGGGTTGAGTTCCACCATCCAGGGCTTTTCCCCTCCACCTTCAGGCAACAGGACTGTGCTCCACTTTTTCTCCAATAACTTACTTCTTTCTCCCTGCTGTGCTGCAAGCCTTAAGCTAATGAGACATCCCCGTTCTAGAAACTCTGAAGAAAAAAGCAAATTTGTGCCAACTTTCTGCGAGGTTCCTTTACAAGGAGTCCAATAAAGCACAAGAATAGGTCTGATCTGCTAGAAAGTAGGACTTTTTTCTCCCTAGAGCTCGTTCTTGCTGCCGTGGAGCAAGCTGCGGCATGGTGATCCACCCGTGCCCAGAAGCGTGGTGGAAACCAGCCCAGAGGCGGGTGGAGGATTCCAGCTCTGGCTCAGCAGAGTGTGGGTGAAAGGATCGATGCTACTGCTCTGTTCGTGATCTCCTGGTGGGCTTTAAAGCAGAGCAGATGTACATTAACTCCGTTTCTCTTACCCTACTGCCAGGTATGTGCTGGAAGTGCTGGAGATCGCTTCTGTAAACAGTTAACCTAAACAGAAAGGAAAGTTTATATCAAACAAGAAGAGATGACATGGTGTGAGCCACAAACAGGCTTTTAAAGAGGGACCGGGGAGGCTGGGAGCTTTCTCAGCTAATAATCCAGGCTGAACGGGGTCTTACTGGGGTGGGGATGGGGATCGTGCTGCAGCTCCACACCCATACAGGGCACTGTGTCCGGCCCAGGCGGTCCCACAGCCCACCTGGGCTCCCTGGGGACAGCATGGGCATAATCCCACATTTACAAAATGCCCACCGAGTGCTGGAGCTGGACACACTGGGATTGCTGCCTTTGCCAGGGAAATGCGCTCGGTCGGGTGACAGGCTGCCCGCAGCACTGCACAACCGTGTAGGACAGGAACCTGAGGAGAACAAATATCCTGTTCAAATACCAGCGGACAGCGTGTAATTACCTGAGCTGGGAGCCAGCCAGGACTCCAGGAGTAACACTGCTGCAAGAGCAAAAGAGCTGAAAAGCGGGAGGGATGGGGGAGGTGGGTACCAAAGAACCAGGCACAGAATTTGATTTGTTTTAGGAAGGCAATAGCACAGCATCTCTGCACTGTGCCTCTCCCTGGGGATTTGATCCAGTGTGTATAGAGAGATGCGATCCCCAGCATGCCTTCTGCACCCTGTTTTCCCCAGGCACTCCCCTGCCCAGCGGAGCTGGCTTTGGCTGAGCCACAGGACCAGGACCATGGCTGGGCGAGGACACGGTGCCTGGCTGGGAACAGGGGTGTGTGTTGGGATCCAGGCACTGACTCCCAGCCCTGAACTTCTGTCTCCCTTGGGATCTCACAGCCAGTGTTGAACGGATTCAAAGCCCAGCTTGGTTTCAGGAGCTGCGTTTTGGTGTCCCCTGGAGTGCCGGGCTGTGCAGTTCCCTCTGCGGAGAAGCGAGCAGCCATCGCCATCTCCTCCCTCCCATCCGTATCGCTGCATATCCCATCACACTTTTCAAGAACAATTTTCCTCCTTAAGCACCAGCCCCAAGTTTGAAAGTTAATTGGGGCTGGTGAGGTATAAATAGACGCTGGACCAGATGGAAACTCGGCTGTGATTTATAGCTAGCTGAGCCATCACATGTTCCACTTGTACTCTGAGCAAGGGCACTATTAATTACGACACTGCCCAGGCAGATCGCAGGGGAGGTTACAACAATGATATTCAAGCTGAGGACTTAAATATAACCGGGCTGTGACGTTTTGCTGAGTGAGCAAGATGCAGAGAGGACCTGCCTGTTGCAGCAGCACAGGTTTCAGGGCGGTTCTCCAACGAGCCCCAGGGAAGCCAGAGTTCTGGAGAGCTTTGGATGGACCAAACTCATGTAGCTCGTCCTTCGCAGGGACCGTTCCTTTGCAGGATCCTGCTTTTGTCCAGGCAAAGTGCAGTAAAGCTGAGGGACATCTTTTCTGTGCTTGAGGCTGTGTTTTCTCACTGTTCCCCAGCAGCTGCTTTGGGAAGAGCGCACGTTACAGGCACCTTCTCGCTGATGCAGACAAAACCTCCTGCTCCAAACAGAGAATTAGGATGGAGCCTCACCAGCAAGGCTTCTCTTACAGTAATTTCCCATCTCTGTGCCTGGGGCCCCAGCAACGGGCTTCTGGGCCCTGAAACAGTCCTCAGAGGGAGGCAAATGCTCCTGTGTGAGACCCCAGGAAAGGGAGGATGGGGATAAAGTAGCAGGAGATGACGGTGGCTGAGCCTGGACTGCAGCCGGCCTCTCCGGACAGCTGCCCTCGCTGCACAGGGCAAACCCAGCCCTGGGAAGGGAGCACTGTGTGTTCCTGGCCCTGGTCTCTGGAAGCTCATAAAAAAACAGGCAGTGTGAGCATCCCACCCCAGAAGCCCCGAGTCCTTCATTCCATGACTCCAGCGGGATGCAGAACATTGTCACACCAGTCCGGAGCACATGGGTCACCCCAAGGGGCTGCAGTCCGGGCTGATGGGAGCACGGGAGAGGGATGTCTCCCTGTTGGAGGAAACAGGGGAATATATGGGAAATATAAGGATCAAAGGACTTGCTGAAGGTCATCTGGGAGAGTCTGGCGCTGACAGGTCTCTGGAGTTTCCAAAACACTGCCTGTTTCTCCTTGTGACTTACACTTAAAACATCTAGTCAGTTATCTATTGTGAATTGGGATTTTGCTAATTACTGGAAGAAAATGAAGCCCAGGGCAAGGGAGGTGACTATTCCTACCTTTCCCCAAGCCCTTTCTGCCTGAGGAGCAGATTCCCCATAGTTTACAGAGCAGTCAGTTGAAGAACAGTTTGCAGATGTCCTGATTTTTCTGGGACCTGCTGCTCAGTGGTAAAATGAGAACATGAGCCACAGCCTCCTCTTGCTTTTAGAAAGCATCGACCTCTTGCATTCCCCGCACTGTGTAGCTTTCAAAATGCATACAAGTGTCACACAGTACTGTCAGAGACAAAGAAATCTTTAAAAAAGCTTTCTTGGGAACTCTTTGCATCACAAACTGAATAAGAAGTGCAATTACAGAGCCATGATTTAAGAACTTAAAACCCAGCTAAGCTCGATGGAAGGTATCAGATTTACAAACAATATGTAGGGAGAATTTAATCTTGCAGGGACTGAAGTTCTTTGAGGGGAGAGATTGTGTTTGGGATTAAGAGCCAAATTATTGCACAAGTTTTTATTAAATCTTTATATTTTCAGCCATACCTTATTATGGCTGTTTTGGGACAGGAGCTTGGCTTTGTGATGGGCATAAATCCTGAAAAATAGTTTGGATTCTCTGAAACAGGCAAAACATGAACAAAATGGATTTGGACCTTATCTGGGCTGCCGACTACTTAAAGCTCACACACCAGCATTTCATTAAGGCATGCAATTTTCCAGAAAGCACCAAAAGGAGGCAAAAGTTACCTCCTTTCCCTCGTATTCCTAAAAACCCAAAGAAGTCCTGAGCACATACACACAACCCCAGAACCCTCCCTCTCCGCCTGCAGTCATCTGGGAAGCACATCCCTGAGCATCCCTGTTTTGAACTTATCTCGGTATTAATGCACCACAGAAACACTCACTCGGGGATGCAACCTCCTCGCTATCTTAGAGCTCAAGGGACCAAAGCCCAGCTCCTCTTGCGGGATGCCAGGTGGGCATTAACGCGCTTTGCAGGACTCTGCCCATGCCCAGATGGCCGCAGCTCCAGCGGGACACATGCGGTGGCTTTGTGGCAGGGGGGGACAGGGGGCTCGGGGGCTGCTGGGGGCTCACGCCTGTGGCTGGGGCCACCGATCTCTATCTTCCACCTGACAAATTAATCCAAACACACCAACATCATGTTTTGGTGTGCAATGGATATACCTGTGCAAGATGAATGTTTGATTTAGAGATAGCATCATTGCTGTAGTGGAGAGGGCAGGAGCCAGGACAGATGTTTTTCCCCCTGATTTCTCAGATTTAGGTGGCTTTATGCAACTGGCAGCCAACTCCAGGACCAGGAGCTGAGCTTGGAGCTGAATGGAGCTGGTTGTCCCCAGCAACAGCACAGCATCCCTCTCCTGCTGGGTGACAGGTAACGTCATGTTATTAGAACAACACTACCTGCAAAAATACTTGGGGAAGACAGAATGAGTGTCTGTGCCTTGATGCAGGCAGCGCTGGCCCCAGTGTCCCTGTGCAGCAGCTCCCTGCAGCTTGTCCCTAGTGCTGGTCACCTGGGTGCGAGGGCTTCTCTTGCTGGACGATGTTTAACAAAACCTGTTCATGTCTCTGCACCTCTGTAGGTGGGGTGACAAATGCAAATGGCTTTGAGATCCTCTGTGGGAAATAACTCACTCCTGTCACCAGACCTGAGCATGTGAGCATCATTCTATCTACAGGAATGCACGTTTCTGCCAGGCAAACATGGCTACAGATCGCCCGTCATTAAATGAACCATGGAGTTGGGAGAAGGAAGGAGCAGTCTGGGATGGTGAGCACAACAATAAGCACCCACTAACGGAGGGGTTTGCGGGTCAAATTCATGGCACCAGAAACACTTCAACCTCTGCTGCAAGGAAATGCATTTGCCAGCATTCAGGCTCCCCGCCAGCCTAGCTGCCGGCCATGGAGCAAAGCTGCTGCAGAGCCCGTGCAGTGCTGGCGTGGAGGGGCAGGAGAGCTGCGTCTGCGCCCGAGCTGTGCCTCCTCCCTGCGGGCACGGCTCCGTGCAGGCTGCCGAGTCCCGCTGGGGACAGCACTGTCACGGCTGACATGGCAGCTGTTCCCTGTCACCTCTCGCTGTGTGCTGCTGGCTCACCCGCTGCTCTTTACGGGTCACTCACCCCGGCTCCGTCTGCCGCTCTGCCCTTTCCAGCCCAGCGCAATTCCTTTATTCTTGCTGGGATTCACATGCTTTCCCAAATTGGGTCAGTTTGGGCAATTCCAGTTTGTGCCAGATCCGAAAGACCCTTTCCCTTTTGCACTTTCCGTTGGGAGAGGACAAGGGAAAGCTGGGGCTGTGGCGTGCACTCAGCGTGGGTACCAGGGAGCTGCACCCGCCAAGAGCATCGTGGGCACCATGGATGTGTGTATTAAACATTATCCGAGGAGTAGCATGGTGACAATGCCCTCCTTGTCACCGTGGCTGTGGTCCCTGCCACTACAGACTGAGCCAGGCAAAGTCCCCTTTCTGTCAAACAAACAGCTTCACAAATGCTGGCTGCTGCTCGCCTGCAGCATCCTCCTGGGGCAGCTCCATCCGCCACTGCCCGCTGCTCTGCCCAGGCAGCAGGAAGGCAACAGGCAGGGAAATATTCAACTAGTTCAGGGCTGGGTTCTTGTTACAGAGAGGCCTGATTCCCTCGGCAGGACAAGCACTTCTAATTATGGCAACAGAGGGAAGTAATTTGATGTTTTCTGGCTCTTCTATAAGCCATAACTCAATCCCCACAGTGCAGAGCGCTGGCTCTGTGCGGAGGGAGCTGCCGGACCAGGCTCCCCATCGGGAATGGCCCCGCCGAGGCTGCAGCCCAGCTTTCCACCAGGACACAGCAGGCTCTGCGCTAGTTCCCACAGACCCGGTGCTGTTTCCCTGGCACCACAATACGAACTCTGCAGGGAGCAGCACTGCACCGCCTCGCACACCTCACCAACACCCCCTGCTCCCCATGCCCCCCAGGAAGGAAAAACGGCTGTGCATACTGCTGTGGCCTC
>NW_010098152.1:0-521 GCF_000699245.1 Pterocles gutturalis
AGTATCCAGCTTATACTGGTACCTGGAGTAACCTGCCCCTTTCAACTGTCCTTTGACGAACTCTGACACAAGGGACTGGCATTCCTCCCCTAAAGTTGTGTTCTCCTCACTGCAATTTTTTTTTTTGGATGGTAGGACACACTGGTCCTTGGGATGTCGTGCAGCCAGTGGGATGAAACACAGCTTTGCTCAAGGTGTTCAGCTCCTGGCCGGGCTGAGGCAAAGCTCCCGGGGCTGCTCCCTGCAGGCTCCAGCTGCCTCGTGCTCAGCCCTGCCGGCAGCTCACAGCTCGGCGTGTTTTGGAAAATGGACCATTCTGTCCTTTGCTTCCAGCAGATGTGGGGCCCCCAACATAAAAAAGACCTGGAGCTGCTGGAGCGGGGCCAGAGGAGCCACGGAGATGGGCCGAGGCTGGAGCAGCTCCCGTGCGGGGCCAGGCTGAGAGAGTTGGGGGTGTGCAGCCTGGAGAAGAGAAGGCTCCGGGGAGACCTTCCAGCACCTCCCAGTGCTGAAAGGGGGCT
>NW_010098152.1:654-9277 GCF_000699245.1 Pterocles gutturalis
GTTGCCCAGGGAAGTTGTGGATGCCCCATCCCTGGAGGTGTTCAAGACCAGGCTGGATGAGGCTTTGAGCAACCTGGTCTAGTGGAAGGTGTCCCTGCCGGTGGCAGGGGGGTTGGAAATTGGGGACCTTTAAGGTCCCTTCCCACCCAAACCATCCTGTGACTCTGTGATTCCATGACAACTTCACCCCAGATGACTTTCCCCCGGCTCAGCCTGAACTGCAGCACGGCGTGCCCCCCGTGGGAGATGTGTGGGGGGAGTGTGGCCGGGAGCGTGCCCAGGTATCGGCAGTCCAAAGCTGGGGGGCTGTAAGGTGCGAGGGATGCCGTGGGTGTTTGAAAACCAAGTGGTTCACAGTGGTACACTTGCAGACACAGATGCTGCTTAGGGATGTGGGAGTTTGAGGACAGGAGGATGGCTTGGGGCTTGTCACCCATTTTCATAGCTTGCTGTCAGATGCTTCTGTAGACACAATCATCCCTTTACCTCCTCCTCCTCCCCAGAATCAGCACCCAGTCCCTGCTGGCGCCCACTCTACACCACAACCCCCAGCCCCCTTTGCACCATCAGTGAGTCAGGTCTGTGCAAACGTGGGTCACCGTGTGCTGTCCCCCCTTAGCAGGAACCCAAACCTTGAGACCTCAGCACCTGGAGACCCTCTTCTGTCCCCGCCTGTCCCCTCCGAAGCAGACGGATGCTTTCCTGGAGGCTGAGGGACGGCAGGAGGGGGTCAGCTGTTACCCATCAGCCAGAGCTCTGCTGAACATCTCCTCCAGCCCCGACTCTCTCAGCTAAAAACATGCCAGACTCCAAATTCCTGACCCTACTGTCCTCACGAACCCAGAAGCCCTCCTCCCCGCTCCTTGCTGATGTCCGTAGCTCTGGAGGGCAGAAGGAGCAGGAAAGGGAGAGGGTGTTGGCTGACCCTCTGTCCCTCTCTGTGCCTGGCTCCATCCTCCTCCAGACAACCCCTGGGATCTCTCCAGAGCTTAACACAGCCCCTGGACTAAATTAACCCCGCACAAGTGCTGCCGGGCCATAGCTTGCCCTGGACTTGCTGCCCTCCGAAGCGGGAAGGCAGGCTAACGCCAGATCCCCTCTGATCCAGCAGCGTCCAGCTCACCCTGTTGTGAACACCGATAAATCGTCTGGGACTGCAGCAGAGTTCCCAGATCTAAACAAAGGGCTAACTAGGGAACCCAGAGTTTATGCAGCTCTGATTTTTGGCTGTGAGATAGAAGCGTTAGACTCTATGATATAATGAGCCAGATTCTCATTTCTGTTAATAACCCACAGCACTGTTCTGGCAGTGTAATTTAGCAATAAATCAAACGTGAATTCATTCCCGTTTGGAAGCTCTTCCATGCTGCCAGAATTCTGCTCAGAGGTGGGGCCGGAGCATAAATACAAATCTGACCTACAAAGACTTTTTCTACATGTTACCCCTCCGAGGGAGCCATCCTCCTTGGGGTATGTTTGCTCCATCCCTCCATCTGGCAGGTCACGAAATGTGCTTTGTGAGCCAGAAAAATCAGAAAAATCACAGAAAAATAAGGTTGGAAGTCCTTAGTCTGTTCCCAGGGCTGGAAGAGCTCATGAATCATACCTGGAGGATTTCTGAGAGGCATTTGGGGCCACATACTCTCCAAGCAATCTAGTCCAGAGCTCAGCTATTCTTACCGCTCATGTCTACCATCAAGATTTTTCTCGCTGATATTTAAGACCATGACGTCTAGTCCTAGCTGTTAGGACACGCAAAACCCATCATTCCCACCCTCTTTGCAGCAGCCTTGCTGTTTTTGAGGAATGCCATCTTGTCCCCTCTTGATGTTCTCTTTTTCCTATTGAAAAATTGATTATTTCAGTTTTTCCTCCCAGGAGACACATTTTTAGCTCCTGAATTCTGGATAGAAGTGACTGGGAACCCCAGGAATGTTTCTGCAATTGTAAGGGTCTGAATGCACTTCTGACGTTCCCGGTTGTGTTGTGAAATTCCTGCCCTCCTGCATTTCTCCTACACTAGCACATGCAAAACAGATCTTTTGCTGTTGGAGAGTTTTGTGACAGCCAGAATAATGCTCTAGAGCCTGGATTATCCCATTCCAACTAAAATCAATGGAAAAATGCCCACTGACCTGGGCAGAAACTGGACTACAAGTGAAACACGGATGAGGAACCCCTATGGATGTAATGAAGGGACATTGCCTTCTTCACCCTCTTTTTGATGCCAGTGTGGGATATTCTAGCTTGACACCAACACCGTGCCCTTCCCACCACCATGGCCGCACCTCCTGGGACCCAAACTGGGTTGGACTTCTACAGCAAAGATCAAAGAGGCTGCCATCAGCCATCAAAACAGACTCACCAGTCCGTTGCAGTTGCTGATGGCGACCTTTGAGTTCAGGTACTGGTCCTGCAAGTGGCCGGCGTAGTGGCAGTCTTCATGGAAATCGTGTTGCCAGTCCACGCCGTCTCGCTTCCAGTATTCAACAGTGAAGTGCTCAGCCAGCAGGTTGGAGTGCAGAGTCAGGTTGAGGAGGAACTGGGTTCGGTGGGCAGAGACTTTGTAGAAAACCTGCTGCTCAGATGGCTCGTAGGGTAAAGAGCCCAGGCTGCGCCGAGGACGGTGCTTCAGCTGCCTTCTCACGTCGAAGGTGAGGAAGTCCCCGTTTTGGTCCACTTGGATGGGGAAGGCAATTTCATAGTGATCCAGGCTGGAGAGGAACTCCTCTGAGGAGGGAAAGCAAACAGAGGAGGAATGACATTCTGCAAAGAGAGTCAAACACCCAGCCAGGGCGGAGGGCCAGGGTCCTGACCCAGAGGGTCTGCTCCAGCCAGGCTGCAGGATCCTTGGGGTCTTCCCAAAGGCCTTCAGCCTACAGACCCTTGGGGTACCAAGAGGCCTTGAGCCTACAGAGTGTCATCACAGAATCATTAAGGTTGGAAAAGACCTCAAGGATCAAGTCCAACCATCAACCCAACACCACCTACCACCAACACCATCTTCTTCCTCTGCAGGTGATGGAGAGAAATAGGCTGGTCCAAGGGGCCACCCAGGACACCCAACTTCTGGCTCTGGACCTGGACTATCCCCCATCTCTCCATCTCCACTGGGCAGAGGGACAGCAGAGTCACGTTGTGGTTTTGGAGGGTTCTTTTAACCTGGATCCTTGCAGTAACAAAGCTAAGCAAGAAGGTCTCTCCAAAACAAGCCAGAACGAGCCTTGGGGTGACAACGTCTCAGGAGAAGACAGTCTCGCTAAGGAACTGTGGGGTTCAAGGCCAGGCTGGATGAGGCTTTGAGCAACCTGGGCTAGTGGGAGGTGTCCCTGCCCATGGCAGGGGAGTTGGAACTTGATGATCATTAAGGTCCTTTCCAACCCAAACCATTCTGTGATTCTATGATGCTTCAGGACATCCACAGCTGCCGCACGGACCTGCCAACTCTGCTTCGATAACTCACATAATAACAGCACCATACCGGCCTCCCCAGTCCCAGCTGAAAATTCCTGCATTAGGTACTGGGCATTCTCCTAACGGGCACAAAGATAAAGTCCTCAAAATGCCAATCTTGCAACCAAAATAAGAAAGAGGGCAACCAGAACTCCCCAGCTTTGCTGAAAAGGCAGCAAGAAAAGAAGTTAGACATCCCGATCCCGCAGCCAGGTCTCTATCTATAACACCATCCTGCCTTCCCAGCTCACCAGCTCGGTGCTTTTCATCGTAATCAGCCTGGGGTTTAGCACCTTCTCTTGGGGCACTTGGGTTTTTAAGCCTGTCTCCTACCACTCAGGAAATGTGGTCTGACAAGGTCACTGCCCAAAACGTCCGCCGCCACTCCTACGGTAACACAACACTTTTGGCTGTCAAAGAAATTGGCAATCTGCAACCTCGACAGAAATTTCTCATTTTCCAAGCAAAATGTCCCAGGGACTGCCAGACTGGATCCGATCACAGGTCTCTGACAGCCCTCACTACCTGAGGCTTCAGCAGAAGATGTGAAAAATCCCGCACCGGACAGGACAGCTCTGCCCACCCCGGTGTGTTCTTACGGCTGGAGATTTGCTCATGGAGTGGGAGAGGATTTGCCCTTTTCTCATGTTGGAAGATTCTTCCCGGGCTTTCTGCATCCTATTTGTAGTTGTTTCCTAAGTAAACAGGAGAGGCTGGGCTGCTCCAGGGTGGCTGCGTTTCGCCTGGCTCCACAGCACCCATCTTCAAAGCCTTGCTCACAGCCCTCGTAAATCCGAACTCCAAATTATCCTCTTCCCACTGGAAAGTTTCCTTTTCCTCTCGTGTGTTTTCCAGTGTGGGAGCCTGACAGAGTGGTTTCCTTGGCCACCGATAATGGGACAGTCCTTCCCACCAGCTGGGTTGAGGGGTTAGCTCCCATCCTTCCAAACCATAAGCATTTCTGGCACTTCTCCCTCGCTTCGACAAGCCAGAAGGAATTATTTGGTTTTTTTTTAACTTCCTGTGCTCCAGCTTCTTCTGCATCACACCACCTCGCGGGTGACGCAGCCGGGCAAACAAGAGAGACTATTTGCACTTAAGCAATGAGCTCAGGCTTGGAAAAACTATCAGAAGGGTCTTGTTTTTATTTTTCCCTCTGTGCAGTCCGTGTGGGCTTGGCAAATATTATCGGGAGGAGGTTTGTGCACACGGGGACCAGAAAGGGACCCTGGGCTGCGGTCTCTGCTCCTGACCTGCAAGGTACATCCAGGAGGAAAAAAAAAGTGTCCAGAGCCTGGGGGTGAGGTTGTGTGCGAGAACCTGCTCTTGCTGTAGTGCCGGTCACCACGCCTCCTCTCAGGGATGTCACTGGGGAAACTGAGGCACGGGAAGAAAGATCAAAGAGCAGCGCCCTGCATCACGGGAATGTTTTAGGAAGTGATGCTTTAGAGTGGGGGTGCCACAAATAGAAAAAATAACAAAGAGAGACTTTCAACACAAGGAAGACACTAATGTCCTCGTCTGGGGTTACAACTGTCTCCTTCATCTCCTCTAAAAATGTAAAGGACTGGATTAGGCTCTAAGAGAGGAGGATTTCCTTTACTCCCTAACCCTGGGTACTCCACCCGACGTCACAGATGTTCCCTAATTCCCTCATCCCTGCCCCGGTCATGCTCCCCATATTACAGCCCATGCTGGGAGCTCCCAACAGCCGGAGCGGCACTGTTCCTTCCTTGCAGAAAAGCCACCACGTGCTCTCTGACCTCGCAGCCACTTCACGCTGTATTAACAGACCTTGGTCTGCAGCGCGCCATGCTGCACCCAGCGGATCAGAAGGGTTTACACCGGGTGATAAGCAGCCTGGTGTTTCCAGAGAACTGTCAAACTGCTTTGGAAGAGATGCTATAAAAAGCTTTTCTCTAGGAAAATCTGCCCTGGGCTGTGTGGGACACTGGGCAGCCCTGGAAAACCTCAAACCTCCCAAGAGAGAGAGGAAGGGAGAAAGCTGGGAAGCAGGAGGGATGGGGTGCAGGGAGAGGTTCCTCGCTGCCCCAGTTTGGGTGGGAAGGGAGCACCTATGGGCAGGGGCAGGGGTGGCAGAGGAAGGGAAAGAAATGGACAAAGGGTAAAAAATCTAACGCCACATGCCTGGGTCCAGAGTAGGACATTTTAAAAATAAATATCTTCCACTCTGTTCCATTTCTATTCATCAGGAGTGATCTTTTTAGTATCTCATTTTTAACATTTTGCTTTCCTAGCGAAGTGCCTGATAGATTTCTGCTATTAAATGTTGTAGCATCAATTGCAGGTTAAGTTAGTCATAGGATTTGGATTTCAATATTCTCTGAAAATCATCCCACCAGAAAAAAAAAAAGTAGAAAAGTACTCCTGTTTTAAATCACTCTAGCTCCAGACTGAGTTGGGAATCTGGATATCAAATACAGGCTGAACAAAAAGAAGCAGCGAGGGAAGGTGGAAGTGGAGGGGGCAGGATTCGGTTCCCTCCCTGTGTGCTCACCATTGCCTCTCTCATTCCAGAGGACGAAAAGGAAGCGGACGTTTGCTCTCGTCTTGTCACCAAAGAGGAGCCTCAGCTGCAGCCCAGACGCGGTTCCTAAGGGATGGCTGTGGAAAACGCGACGGGATCCCGCGGCTTCGGGCTGCCCTGGCACTGCGGCAGCCTCCCTGCATCCCCCCAGGGTGCGGCCAGGAGCAGCGAGAGCAGCCTCACCTAACCTGCTGTCGGAGAGGGGATGGCTAACCTAGGTACTAGGAGAAAATTTCCTTGTGATTAAAAACCATCCAGCAATGGTGAGCATGTGCTGAATCCCTCGTTGATTGTTTCAGCTGCTGTTCCCGGAGCCTGAGCATACGCGTTCCATCGGAAGCTCCCCACATCTCTGCTGGCTTCACGAGCCCTCCAACCCTGGGCTGCTGTTTCCCACAAAGATAACTTATGACTAGGATACCTTCCTCTTTTTCCTGCATAAAACAAGTGCACTGATCAGGAATCGTGTACAGGGAGCACATGAACCCTGCTCCATTGCTAAGTGGAAGAAGCCACTCAGTCAAAATCAGCGGCTTGTTGAAAACACTGCCCTTGGTTCTCCATCCCTCCAGCTGCTGAGAGGAGATAACAGCCTTCCACCCTCTCCAAAGGCTGTTGGGAGGATTACGTACTCCCTATCTCAGCAGCGTGCTGAAGAGAAGCGTTGAGAAACATCCACAGCCTGACGCCAACCGGTCCGGATGCCTGAAAAAAAAATCACTCTGAGGAGCCCATGGGGGACTGGACAGAGCCTGGGGAGGGGACAGGCTCCAGTCCCCAGCTTGGTGCTGCCACAGCACCAGGTCCCAGCTGAGAATCATCCCCCAGCCCTGCTCAGGGGAAGGCAGCATCCAGGAGAGCACAAACGCATTGGCTGTAACTTTAGGGAGCCCTTGGGTTTAGATGGAGGCGTGGTAGCAAACGGTGCGAGGACTCGGGAGGATGTGAGCTGCCGCGAGTCAGGATGGAGGCGATCTGGCAGCACAGCCCCGGTCAGAGCGTGGCTGCGCCGCGAACGCGCTGCTGCAGATGGAGCGAGGTGTGAACTGAGCCGCGGGAGGCCCCGAACACTCACCCCAGGCTTTGGCACAAAGGACCAGAACCCGTGTTTGTTTCAGATTCAAGAAAATCCGCCTGCGTAACCTTGCACGTTGCACAGCACGCAGCTCCGGGGCTGCCCGCCTCTCCTTCCCCCAGCACAGGCTGCAGCACGACAGTGCCCCACGTTCAGCAACCAGACGGTGCTCGGACACGGCTTTCGCTTCCCTTTGTTCCTCTTTCCAGTTCTGCTTCATCAGACAACCCGCGGCCACCGTAACGCCAGCCCGATGGCACTGCGCTGCTCAGCACCCCGGGGACGTCGCTGATGTGGCCCCGCTGCAGGTCATCTGGGTGCACACGGCATTTCAGGATTGCGGCTGGGGAAGGATGCTGCTGAGGTTTTAACACCTTGCACAGATAAAGGTCTACCTCCAGAGGTCTTTTTTCTTCCCTCTCATGCCTGATGGAAGGGTTCGTATTGCCTCGTAAGAAACGGTCACAAAAGCACGTTAGCATGAAACAACCGCCCCGTGCTACCTGCCTGTGCTGGGTAAAGGCAGCCCACCTCATCTTCCAGTCCCTTCACTCCTAACCTGGAATAAAATCACCCACAAAGGCACAAATCTATGTACAAAAGACCCACATTCTGCTTTCCTTGCAATCACTTGCACGTGTGGCTCCGTATTTCCACAGAAGACCTTTAGAAACACACCCAGACAGGTACACAGCACTGAGTGGGTTTGAGCATTTCCTAACGGCAGCACTTACAGAAACGTGTCCACAAACTCAAACTGCTCCTCCAGCAGCACACGCCTGGCCAGACCCCGCCGTGCAGGGTATTTGCACGCTCCAGCAGAGCCCTCCATCCCCGCGCACCGGCCGCCTGCACGCACACAACCCTCCTCCTAACAAAGCCTCTATTCACCCGAGGATGCGCCGCTCCTCTTTCCTAACGGCAGCACTTACAGAAACGTGTCCACAAACTCAAACTGCTCCTCCAGCAGCACACGCCTGGCCAGACCCCGCCGTGCAGGGTATTTGCACGCTCCAGCAGAGCCCTCCATCCCCGCGCACCGGCCGCCTGCACGCACACAACCCTCCTCCTAACAAAGCCTCTATTCACCCGAGGATGCGCCGCTCCTCGACCTTCCTCTATTGCTGCCACATCTCCTTCGCTTCCTGAAAGCCTCTACGTGGCTCTCATCTTACACACACCACGCCGCTCCCCGCATCCTGCAAAAAGTCAAGAAGCGTAACATCCGAGAGCCAAACGCATCCTTTCCTTGGAGGTCAACGGAAACCACCTGCAAACTCAGCTGCGGCACAGCGAGCAGAGTTCGAGGCGTCTCCACGTCCTCCGCAGCACAACATCACCCTAACACCTCCCCCAGGGCCAGCAGTTGGGTTTCTGCCGGTGGAGGTGGGTGGCTCCAGCTCCCTGCCCCACAGCCATCACAGAATCCCAGACTGGTTTGGGTGGGAAGGGACCTTGCAGATCATCTATCTCCAACCCCCCTGCCATGGGCAGGGACACCTCCCACTAGCCCAGGTTGCTCAAAGCCTCATCCAGCCTGGCCTTGA
>NW_010098152.1:9547-10095 GCF_000699245.1 Pterocles gutturalis
TGGGGACTGGAGGGCGTCCCCGGGTGAGCGGCACGTAGCCGCAGCGAAGACGACAGTCCACGTGAGAAGCCCCCAAGCTATTGCCATGGTTCACGATGCTCGTCTCAGTGCAGGGAGTATTGTGCCGGTTGAAAGGGCGCTGTCCCAACATGTCTCTCCCTCGGCCACCGCTTACGTCCAGACAGGAGTCCTGGGTCCCTCCGCAGGCATCCTCGGCCGCTCCGTGCTCTCCCCAAGGCAGCGAGGCCGACGGTGGCTCTGCAGCGTGCTGTGCCCGGGCCGGCGCAGCGGCGTCACCATGGGCTAACGCGAGGCGCGGGGTCTCGGTGGCATCGCCCCTGCAAACGAGAGGGTGGGGATGAGGGAACGGGAGTGATGGGTGGAGGGGAAGCAAAGGATGGAGGATGAGGGAGAAAATGGTGTGTAGTGTGAATGAAGAGGGTTTGGCCTTGGAGAAAGGAAGAGGGAAAGGAAGGAAAGGAAAGGAAGGAAAGGAAAGGAAAGGAACGGAAAGGAAAGGAAAGGAAAGGAAAGGGAAGGAAAAAAGG
>NW_010098152.1:10307-13002 GCF_000699245.1 Pterocles gutturalis
AAGGAAAGGAAAGAAAAGAAGGAAAAGAAAAGGAAAGGAAAGAAAAGAAGGAAAAGAAAAGGAAAGGAAAGAAAAGAAGGAAAAGAAAAGGAAAGGAAAGAAAAGAAGGAAAAGAAAAGGAAAGGAAAGAAAAGAAGGAAAAGAAAAGGAAAGGAAAGAAAAGAAGGAAAAGAAAAGGAAAGGAAAGAAAAGAAGGAAAAGAAAAGGAAAGGAAAGAAAAGAAGGAAAAGAAAAGGAAAGGAAAGAAAAGAAGGAAAAGAAAAGGAAAGGAAAGAAAAGAAGGAAAAGAAAAGGAAAGGAAAGAAAAGAAGGAAAAGAAGGAAAAGAAGGAAAGGAAAGAAAAGAAGGAAAGGAAGGAGGAAAAAAGAAGGAAAGAAAGAAAGGAAGAAAGAAAGAAGGAAAGAAAGAAGGAAAGAAAGAAAGGAAGAAAGAAAGAAGGAAAGGACAGGAAGCAAACGCAAACAGAATGAAGCCCAGCAGCTGACGGCGCTGGAAAGCCACGTTATCCCTCCATGGGCACACCGCACACCCGCCTGCTCTTCCCGGGGCGAACTCTGCTCCCGGTGCAGCCCCCACGTCGCTCTGCCAGTGCTGTAGTGCTTCTGTGCGAGGGAAGGAGCTCAGAATAAACGGGAACCCTTTGTCCTGTGGCAACACCCAGGAGGAAGAGCAAACTGGAGTGCCCTGGTGTCAGTTACCTGATCTCTCAAAGGAGGGCGTGAAATAAAAGCATGAGCAGCAGCCTAGAAATTCTCTCTACTCCCATCTCCCTGGCTTTAAAACCCACTTTAGTGACCGTCCCTGCACTAAGAGAAGAGCACTTGCTCTCAGAGTGCACTGGCTAAACCGACCAACGTGACGGAAAACAAAGGAGCCATTCATTGAACTCCCCCTTCCCCTCAGCTCTATCCACAAACGGATCGCGAGATTCCCATTGTATTTGTGACTTAAAATGATTTGCTAATTGCTTCAGTGAAAGATTTTTGGCTTGCCCATAATTTCCACTCCGTCTGCGGCAATTACACAAAACTCACATAGCGCTGGAGAGTTGCATAAAGCCTGTGGTTTTTGTTCCTATCCAGCGATGAGATGACGTACGCGATGAATACGGCACACACCTAACCACTGCCCGGAAAATCCCAAATATCCCAACGGTGATGCTCTGCTTCAGAGCAGCCCCGCAGCAGAACGCAAACCTTCCTGCAAAGGGGATGGATAAATACACCCTGAAGTCTGACTCCAGCCCGGTGATGCAGCTCCGACTGGCAGGGCAGCAGACGGTGCCGGAGCACGGCAGGGAGCAGCAGGATGCTCCCGAGCTGCTGGGAAGACGAGGCTCAGTTAGAGATGGGAGGATGGTGCTCTTTGCAAAGGTGTCAATAACCACAGCCTGTGTGGTCCTCATCCCAGCCAGGAAACAGGTGGAATAACATCATTAACCCATGCCTCGCTCTGCTCTTGGGTGTTTGAAACAGCAAAGGTTAACCACGGGCTAGAGCGCAGGGGAGGAGAGCCCGGTTCCTCCTGGGGTCTGCCACGCTCCCCTTCGCCTCCGGTCCTCAGGGGAGACTGCAAAAGTTATTTCTACTTCTGTTTTCCCATCTTTACCATGCAGTTAGTGTTATTTGTGCTGTGGGAAATAACCCCCATCGCAGGCCAGAGACTGCACAGGTGAGGTTCAAGAAGAAACCACAGAGATGGTTCCTGTCCCAATAATCACAGAATCGTTAAGGGTGGCAAAGACCTCAAGGATCAACAAGTCAACCCAACACCACTCAACCCACTAACCCATGTCCTGAAGCACCATCGACACGTTTCTTGAATATAAAGAAGGGAATGATTTTTCCCTACTAGACAGAAATGCTGGGAGGATGAATCACGCGTCTTTAAATCACAATTTGGAGTTCCATATTTCACATGTTAAGATTTTTCACTGTTTATTTCCAGTTAACCATGGCCTTGGGCTCCCTGGTCACACCTGCTGCCACTTGCCAGGTTGGTTTCTGCCAAACCCAGACACAACTCCCACGACGGCAGCCTCGAAGACAGCGCACACCATCAGCACCTGTGACAATAAACCGCCTGATGGGGGGGAAAAGAAAAATCTAAATGTCATCTTGGGCTGCTCTGCTCCGCCGTGACGGTAAAGGGAAGCAGGCAGCGGAGGCGAGAGGCTTGGGCAAGAATTTTTCTGCCCTCTTCCACCACGACATGAAGAAGCTGAGATCATCACCGCGGGTCCAGGAGGCCACGTCCACCTGGGGACAGCATCCTCAGCAGCGTCACCTCCCCGCTGCAGCACAGAGAGCGCAGAGCCGGGGCCGCAGCAACGCACGGCCGAGCGCCGCGGATGCTGAGAGCTGCTCTGCGGGAAGGGAATGGGGAAAGGGAGAAGGGGAAATGAAAGCCGGGCATGCTGCGGCCCTCTCCTAAGTCAGCATTTTTCTGCATCTATTAAAGCTCAAGATTCCAACTTCTAAACCCTGTCACAGCTCCAACAGCTGCAGACAGAACGCTGCTCAGCTGAAGGATATTTTCTCCCGGGCTTCACACTACTCATTTTTTTTGTTTTCCAGCTGTTGAACCCGCTTCCTCAAGGCTGTTGTTATTTCCCCATCCTTCCTCCATCTCTCCACGACCCCGAGCTGTGGCAGACGTGACCGGTGCCACCATCCCCCTTCTACACTCCCACGTG
>NW_010098152.1:13035-13535 GCF_000699245.1 Pterocles gutturalis
GAGCCGCCGGCGCCAGGACCCCGCAGGACCCTGGGGGAAAGTGGCATGTTCGGAGCAGCACAAGTCAGGAATTCCAGCTGCAAAATTCCCAGAAGCTGGGCTGGGGGAAGGGCTCAGCTTCCATTCCTCCCTTGCACACAGCGAGGAAACCACGGCCCCTTCCCAGCGGCGCTTCGCCTCCGAGACCCCGTCCGAGCCCGTCTCCCACAGGAAAAGCACCGAAACCAGGAGGAGCGCGGGCTGCGCCGCCGCTTCCATACGTAGAAAAAGTTTTCCATAACCTCACTTTTCAGATTTCGCTTTCTGAGCGGCAGGCACGGACAAGCCCCAGGAGCCCAGACCTGCCCAGGGGTGGGATGCCGGGGTCTCGCCCGGCTGAGATGATGGAGGCACCAGGACACGGGGTGACCTCTCCGGTCTCGTGCCTCCCTCGCTTGGGTCGGTTCCGATTTGCTCCTTCCCGAGGAATTCGTTGTCCTTGGCAGGCTCCCTGCGAGCGG
>NW_010098152.1:13578-14064 GCF_000699245.1 Pterocles gutturalis
GGGGCAGCCCGCGAGGAGGAGGAGGAGGAAGAGGAGGAGGAGGAGAAGGGGAGCGGGCGCCAACACCGCCGGGGACCTTTGGGGTCACCTCTTTGCACATCAAAAAACCAGGCGAGAAAGGCAGAGGCTGGGGAGGGGGTTTCAAATCCAAGCTGGAATAAAGCAAAGAGAAAAGGGGGGAAGAAAGAAAAAAAAAAAAAAAGAAAAAACAGATGACAACTGTTACTAATTTCAACATCGGGGCTGCAGACAGAATTCCCTGAAAGCCCGGCTCTTTGGCCGGGGAGGCAGCTTTATAAAAAAAAAGGTAATAGGAAGCAGATGGGCTCTGCTCGGGGCCAGGAGGAAGGTTCAAGGTGCCTCCTAGTGCAGAGAAGAGGAATTTAACTGCTTTTAAAGATGCAGGGCCCAGAAGCTTCCAGGTTTCTCATCCAACTTTTGCAAATTATGAGCTCAGGTGTCCTTTTCTTTTTTTCTTTTTTTTTT
>NW_010098153.1:0-22504 GCF_000699245.1 Pterocles gutturalis
ACTCGGGATTATATAAGTATTTAGTACTATTTTACATATGGTTTGGGGGTTTTTTTTTACATCACAAATGGAGAAACAGTTGCTAGCTGGACACTGCCTAGAATTCAAGGTGCAGTGAAATACAAAGGCTACAAAGGACGAGTACTGAAAGTGGAGAGCTTTCTCCACAAGCGTCCTTCAGTCCAGCTCTTCCTGGCTGAGCATGCAGTATAGGGGAGGATACACTGTGCCTATATAGATCCCAAACCAAATTTAGGACAGATTGTGTAGAGCACATGCTGGAAAATACCTGTCCTACAGCTGGGACATGCACAACGTGCCTTGGAGAAAGAAGAAGAGGAAGCACTGGAGATCACACACGTCCTGTGGCATTAATTCAGCCCCAACAAACCAGCAGCATGGTGCAGGACCAGCCTCCACCTAATTCTCGCTACAATCCTCAAGTCTGACATATAAAGGAACCAGAACCAGAGTACAATGTAATTTTTTATAATTCATGTGTGTTCAGGAAAACAAGCCATGAAATAACCCGATTAGTGTTCAATACTGAAAGTAGCTTTGGGACCATTTTGTTATACCAATCCAAGAGAGATCTCCACAAAAGAAGAGTTTTGAATAAGGGCTCCTCGTTCTGCTTTTGTAGCAATGTCAGAATTTAGGGAAAAAAAAGGACGAAGGCTGAAAGGACTGTCACATTCATCATGCCTGTTACGAGGGGAAGGAAGACTCTAATGATGCTTATGTACTGACTGCAAAGACAGTCAGACTATTTTCTGAAGAACGGAAACGCTCTGAGCAAATGGGACACCCAGAGTCTGAAAGTGATGATGGGTGCCTGATAATTGGGAATACTGATGCTGTACCAAACCTCCCAGCCTCTGGAAGAGATGATGTGGAGTGGTTCTTGGCAATCAGATTATCTACACCAAACCTGTACATTCGAAAGCAATCCTTCCTCAACGACACCTATATGGACTACCAAACTGAAGTGACCCAGAATTCTTCACACTACTCTTTGCCCTCTATCACATCTCAACATGGCTTTAAGATAGCATTGTAAAATATTTTCTCCTATTTTTGAGCATTTTCTTTCATGTGTTTACAATTTTTTCTGCTAAGCATTAATGACAAATATTTTCCCTGTATCTTTAGAAAGGTTTTTTAGTATCTTAACAACAATATAAATGGCACTTTTCAGTCTTCTAGGATATCCCTAAAAAATGTAACACTTTTACTTAAAAAATCTTACTCAAGTCTAAAGAAAAAGTCAAACAGCTCGTAGTGCTGCTCCTGCTGCTGATCAATAAGACTCTTACCTAAGGGCCTTCTTCTATATATAGACTGCAGAAAGAGCCAGAGAGCACTTCCCAACATGGTCATTCATTATGTAATACGTGAAATCTATTTCAAGCTTCCTCATGAAATTTTTAAAGGCTTTCATCTGTCCTATTTTTGCTTCTGAGACAAGATAGGGGAAGACTCTAGATTTCTTACCCGCACTATTTCACAGTCAACATTTAATTCTGCAGCCACAGCTTCAATTTTCTCTCTGCAGACTGAGCCCAGGCTGGTCATGCCGTTGTCCCAGTATTTCTTTAGGGTAGCTAAGTCTCGGTCACTAAATTGTGTGCGGTCCTGTAACTGTAAGAGAAAAAAATACTGTTAGATTTTTACAAATTCTGCTTATGCTGTTCATTTAATTTCCAGAGGTCTTGTGTACAGTAAGACACACATTATACTGTCTCCATAGCTTTTCTTCTCTTTTAACTCTCCCTTAAGAATTTTTTTTTAAGCTTGTTTTTTTATCCAGGGCAGTACAGAGTTCCCTGGGATTTGCTTTAAAGGCAATGGCAGAGCTAACGCAAGTTTAAAGCACTTCAGCTTTGTTTCAACTCCACCTGATTTTTTAAATTTGTTTTATCTCATTCTGTAAGGCCTTACTGAAAATAACTTTTTCCCCCTCATACTGTTTACTCTCTCCACCCAATTTATGCAAATTATTCCTTAGGGCTTTTCAAGTTTCTCACCCTCCCCCACTTAAAGTTCTTTTATCTTACTGCAAACTACAATACATGCATAATTCAAAGGATTCAGAATTCCTAAAGGGAATACTTTATTTGGTAAGCTTCAGAGTTTAAATTGGTTCCACTGCTTATTTGGGAGTTTCCTAACTCTTTGTGTGTATTTACCAAAATCTGTGATGGTGGATTACTGATATAAGGAGTAACACTGAGAAACAAATCCTAGACATCCTGCCACTTCTGGAACTCCTGTGAGCATACAGTACCATTCGCTAGAAGAACTTAAAAGCTTTATAAAAAGTTTTTAGTCCAGAATTTCAACTAAAATCTACAGCTTCTTTATACCAACCCATGTTTGCCAGCTCTCCTGTTATTAAGTGCAATAAATGCAACAATAAATTCTGTACTACTGTAGTGACCACGTGTCAAATTTGTCAATATTTCAACAGTTGAATTTTGTATGACGTAATCATTATTTCAGTACCCAAAATCTGTGTGAGTCCATTTAAAAACTGTTAGAACCAAATAACTTTAAAATGGAATAAAAAGCAATTTTGCAGAACTAGAATCATTTGACAATCTTAAATAATTCTAAATTTTAATCTTTGCTAATCTTCAGAATACGGTAATCTTAGCGATTTTCTTCTTTTAAAAATTACTCTTACCCAAAACATTAGAAGCACTTGAGACTCCTCAATACATGAATATAAAAGAGGAGTACCAAAATCTTGTCTCCTTACAACAATGCCAGGTGGTTCAGTAAAAAAAAAAGTACCACTTATGAAAAAACAGTCCATTACTAACTGCTAGCAGGCACTCAGATTTTTTTCTTGGCTATTGTGTCCTATGTTTAGGTACAGAATTAGAGAAGCTGTTTCCATCCTGCCCATCCATTAGCTGCCATCTCCCACAGCACATGAGATGCGCTCCCAGACGGCATGCTCCAGTCTGTTTTCATCCAAAAAGAATCCAGCTGGTACATTTCAAGGCTGCTCTAGGATGAGCAGCAAAGTGCACTAAGTGGAGTTCAGCTCAAGAGCAAAAACAAAGCCAAACCCCGGATGCCTGTTCACCTCTTGCCGATGCTGGTTTTCCCTGTACACCTGACCCGAGCTGCTCCTGCCTACAAGCCATTTTCAAGGACCAAAAGTAGAGTTATCTCCTGAATTGCTGCAGCAGTATCTGATAGGAAAGAAAAAACAAAAACCACATGACACACACGGCACGAAAGAGTCCAGAAAGCAGGAACAAAACCAAATGGGTGTAAATAGAAGATGGTATGAAGGGTCAGGTCCCCTTGGGGTTGAGGATAGCTGCCTTACAGAGATGCCTGGCTCACTCCACCTGAGCAAACTCCACTGAGTATTCTCCACTCAGTACTTCTCATCCTACTTGAGCTTTCCTACTTTGAAGTCCGTATCTCATTTCTGCTACTTTTTCCACCAAGATCAGCACTGAACACAGCCAAGCAGGAAGGAACTGAGCCTCTGGAAAGCTAATTTTCAGAGAGGTACATTGTGGCAGCAGAAGTGATGACTGTAAGACGGCTGGTCGGTCTTTGCAGCAACAAAAGGATCTATCAGGTTACTGGACTTGAAATTTTACCAGTGCCCAAAAAGAAAGATTCTTGACATTTAAGGGCTCAGATTCACCAAGAAGTTGTGAACAAAGGGTAGCAGGCCACCACAGACATTGAACATACAATTACACTTCCATCAATTTAGTTAACAACTTCCTAATGGTTAGTATCAGAGGAACTGAGGAGACAAAAGAGAAACCCCGCAGTCCTACAAGCACTGTGATACTGATGGCTATGCATCAGTTAGCATAGAAAAAAAAAATCAGAAGATAATACTGAAAAGCTTCATATTTAGCAGAATATTTTCCATAGCTGACAACAAGCCAGTAATTCAGTTCATATTTTTACTTCATTGTAACAACTATTATGAATGCAATTCTCATTTCCTCTCTTCAGATCCACTGGTTGCTGATTCGAGGCTCAGCTTCCTCCTCGGCAGAATTAACTGTTTGCTGAATTCTTTACATTTACCAGTTCTGTTGTCCACAGTTTGAAAAGCAGAGAGATGCTTCTTCCGGCAGAAAATAGCCTATCAACTGACAATGAGAAGTAATCCTCGCGAGCAAATTGAATCAGCAGTTCTGCCGAGCGCAGGGTTAAACCCTGCTTATCCCCCGACCTCTCAAGTGTAATAACAAAATTCTTGTAGGAGATGACCCAGTTTATTACAGACATTGCTGGCACCTTGCCGAGCCCCTCGCATTACCCACTGTGCATGCAATATTTGTGGTGCAAATCTGGCGGCTATAATTGGGAGGAATAATTGCATTGCAGTGGAGTGTCCTCATCCTGCCTTTTATTAGAGCCGTCTTTTCTCAAGCCGTTTTTATGCATCAGTTGAGAATGTTTCAGGCCATGTGCACAAAAGCTACACACAAATCTTCAGATTATTAATAAAAGGCATGTTAAAAATATGAAAGAACTAGAGCTTTAATATAAATGTTCTAACTATTGCATTTATACTGGAGCTGAACACTGTATATTGTCAACAAAAAGTTATGTTTACTTAAGTTGCAGTGAAATCATGTTAAATCGACAGTTCAGTTCTGATGCTCTGTGATGAAATGTACTAAGGTAACCATTATTCCTAGCAAACAAACCTCTCACAACAGATTTCAGTCACTACTGCTCAGAAACTCCATCATGGAGAAATAGGAAGAAATCTCAGAGTAATACATTTTTGTATGTTTCAAAGGTTCTTTAAAGTTTAGTAAAAAGTAAAATAGGAAAAACAATGACACTTCCCTCCAACACTCTCTAGCAATCCCGGTATCTTATAAATTGGAGGCACTTCTTACTCTAAGTTACTGTAAACAACAAGTCCAACCTCCTTTTGAGCCTATCTAAGGCTAGCCTGATTTGATACCTGCTCTTCTACTGGAACAAATGAGCCTGTATCTGTTTCTCCACACTTTCCGTATTTTTAAACCTCTCCATCACATGCTTCCACTCCTTCCTTCTTTTCCACTCTGAAGAGATGTGGCCCATTTGGTTGGTCCCTACAAGGCTGTTCTGTACCTTTGGTCACTGTCACTGCTTCTCTGTTATATTTGGGGAGGAATGGGAAGACCAGAAGTGCACACAGCATTACAGGTATGAACACATCCTCCATAGTTATTTTGCTTGTTCTCCATTCCTAATGATAACAGCATTCTGAACTTTGACACTACTTAATGCCTAACTGATTTTCTTGGATGATGATCAATTCATATCTCAAGATCTTATTTTGTACATTCTAACAGTTATTTCTGAATTAATCATTCTACATGTTCCCCCTTTCCCCTCTGCACCATTTAATATTATTCTTACTCTTCAGTTTATTATTTCATTTCCCATGCACAAATTCTGGAGGTCTGTATTTTCCCTTACACTACCAGCGTATTTAACCCCATTGAAGCTATGCCAGATTACACTTTCCTTCAGTTGTAGGCTTTCAGTTCAGGTTTCACAACTGTCACAAAGCTGTCCCCCATTTCAGCAACACCCAGCTTCCTGCTACAGACCCAATCCTGCTGCTTTGGCTCGACACTGATGCTCACACACAGTGCATACTGCCCTTTCGGGAACAGTGTGATCAGAAGCATCTTTGAAAGAACCGTACTTTCTGCAGACAGGCACACTGCATGAATTTCCACCCAGTAAAGCCCTGAAGACTCCCAGGCCACACATGATCTCCCCAGGGAAAAAAAAATGAAAGTCAGCTGGTGGCCATAACTACCAGAGCAATTCAGAGAGCTGGCTCCTTGACACTGCCTTTCGCCAAGTCTTGAGAGTTCCCTTCTCAGCGCACGAGCAGAGAAGTACCCACCACAAGATACTTCCAGTCTTCTTAGGACAAAGAAATGTCCCTGAAGGCTCCCAGCAAAGCAAATGGCTGGAAGGGAGTTGCTGCTGCCAGCTTCATTCCTAGAGCAGAAGATAGAGCAGTGAGCTGCACAGCCTTCAGGGAAAAAGGGCTTTGGAAATGGACTGCAAGCCAAACGGCATCTGAAGGCACCCTTAACCTGTCACTGCTAGCACACTATTAGTGCACAGACTGTTAGATTTCTGGAAGAGAGGCTTTTTTCGTCTTTTCCCACTGGTTGGGTAACGTTGAAGTTTGCTCTGATGGGAGCAGGACTGATAAATATTTCATAGTACCACAGCTTGAAAAGAGCTCTAACTGCTTCAACGCTCAGCCAAAATTCCGTATATTCTGCTAATGTTTCTAAACCAAACACAGCTAAGAAGAAGAAGAAATGAGAGGGGAAAAAAAATAAAAATCAGTGCAATATAATTGTCTACCCAAAAAATTATACTTTAAATTCCAGCCGTATCACTCCATCATTTCCAAAGTTGACCTCTAATCCACACAAACTGAAAGCTTGGCCTTCTTCTTGAGATTTTGAACTAGTTTGTGAAACAGTGAACTGATTTTTAGACAGTAATTATCATGATTCTTACCTAATCTATTAATGCCTAGCCATGCCAGCACAGCTGGTGTCAGGTCTCACACTGATCTGGGGTTGGATCAGCTCCTCCACCCAACTCGAAGCCTGTCTACTTACTTGCTCTGTGGCGGGCAGGACTCTGAGAAGAACACTTCAATACCACCATCTCCAGAATTTTATTGCAATAGGCAATGTTGAAAGCACAATTTCAAATAAAAAATTAGCACAGGAAATTCACACCAACCATTCTGCTAAGACATGAGATGACACATGACTTCAGCACAATTAGCACACTCCAGACTTCAATGCAAGGACAAAAGTGAAGATATTTTCCCTCTTTTAATTCTCTTTAACCAGTATCTTCACCGCTGTTTTTGAATCCCTGTCATCCTTCCACCACACCGTGAAAAACCAAAAATCAATGCATTCGTAAAGGCCAACGCCTCACACATGCACCCTGACAGAACACAGAACTCCGCAATTTCCAAAGCCATTCTCATAAATAACTGAGAGGGTGATATTTCTAGACTAATATTCATTAACAGTCAGGATTACGTCATCTTACAGCAGAGCTGAGCAGACTAGAAAGTTTCTGCAGAACTGCACAGCTTTCATTCCTCTCTTGATGCAGTTGAAGGACAGGGCAAGGAAAACAAAACATCAAGGCAAAAGATTAAATATTCAGAGCATCTGAAAGACAATTTTCTCCATTTTAAACAAAATACAGATTAGCCCTTTTACTGTTTGAATGGCAGTAATTGCCGTAATCGCAGTTCTACAACTCTATCCATTCTATTTCTGTTCCCTCACGCTCTTTCTTCAAAAGAATTTCACATTTCAAACTGAAGTTTTCCAGGAAGCAGGAGCTTTTTCTCTCTTTTTCTTGTCTTACACCTGTGTACATACAGCAGTTTTAGAGTGCCAGCTCCTCAACTTGTCTCCTTAAGAAGGCTAACTATGCATTCAAATTGGAGAAAGTACATCCACAAATCTGCAAACAGATGTGGTTAACCCAGACTGCATTAACCCCAGGCTTTATACATTTTATTGCTTAAAAAGGACACAGGAGTAATGGCCTAAGGAAAAAAATTCCTAATAACCATCCTGAATAAAAAGGCACTTCCACATCCTTGGACGTTTTAAACTTTTTGCAGAAATTTCTTCTACAGCTTGTGTCAGACACCTAACATGACCACTGTGCCTCAGCATCCAGCAGTGGGACGCAGGGGACTGCATCGTGCCCCATTCTCTTCATCGCTCCCAGCCCCATGCTCCTTCTGCCTGCTTTGCACCGCCTCTGGCACTCATCTGATCCCCAGTAAGTACATTCAACTCAGTAAAGACAAACTCATCAGAAGAATATGTATCTTGATGGAGCAGACGCTTGACCTGGCTTACCTTGCAATTAGATCCTAGCAGCAGTGCCAGGGATGGGGTGGCAGTGCCCCAGGAGGGAGAGGGGAGAAAATCCTCCTCCTTTCAACAGTGATGTGCTGTGGAACCAGCTCAGCCAAACAGTGAAACTGTACTCCAGGACACTCACCGGCTGCTTGGTGTCTTAAAAGGTCATTAAGTGATAGAGGGAAGGTGCCTTTCGGAAAAGGGTTACATTTAAAAAAGCCTACTCAAGAGAAGTAGGACTTAGGAAAAAAAAAAAAAAGATGGAATTCACAGCAGCAGGATTTGTATAAAAGTACTGGTTCCTCTGGGAGATGCTCTTGTAAAGTGCTCTCTGTATAAACAGAAATAAGTGATACTACCAAAGGCTGCAGAAACTAGAAGTCATGAGACTTAGAAGTCTGAGAGAAAACACTGTTAATGTGATGGTCCTTAGATTCCTACTTATACAGAAAATGCTATCAAGCTCACACCTCTGAAGACTAAACAGAAGAACCTAAAATAATAAAAGAAGAAAAATGTACTAGGTACAGCAGGGAGGTGAAGGCAAGGAAAGGTTTCTCCATTACCTACACACCATTGCCAAAGCAGCACACATGGCACTGACAGCTCAGTGGTCTCAGGGGTCTGATGGGATAAGTCTGGTTATTGTGAGAGCCATCTCCCTAGTTATTGCTTCTGATACAACTGGACTAATGTGTAACAGCCTCCTGAAAGCTTTGCTGCAGCACCAACCTGCAGGTTTAGGGTGTATTTTCATGGTAAGCAAGCAGAATCAACATGCTCTTCAAAGAGAAGCTAGCAGGCTACTCTTGAACAGAAATGCTGAGCAGTAATCAAACAAATGAGCTGGACGGAGGCATTTTCCTGACAAAAGCTGTTTCATACCTTGTGTTACGGTTTGGGGTCATTTGTGAATTGAGGACACCAACCTGGCTGATTCCGCCTAATGTGAAATGACATGCATGTGGATAAAATTAGACTTGATAAAGTTACTACAGATAGTATGGACTAATTCTGAGTAGCTGAAGAGGGAGTTGCTCTCTTAGGCATTCAGTTGCCTCAATTAACAACCATTTCACTTTCAATATAAAAAATGAATTCTGAGCTCTCTCAGTCCTTATCAATTCAAATGTTATATTTCAGCTAAGGGCACAACTCATATACCTGGGCATCACTTTACTTGACACAGGATTATGACCTTGACCTGCTTTTAAAGAAATTCATTGACTTTACAATAAATGAAACATGCATTTTAATAAACTTTTAATTCCTTCACTTGCTGCATTAGATACTTAAATGGAAATATACTTACTGCTCTTTTTCTGGAACAACCTGTAATCCAAGGCACAGTAAGGTTTCCTGAAATCTGTAGAGGGGAAGGAGGAAACAGAACAGAAAACAACAGCAGCTTAGGTTGCTATGATAGCTAATGCTGAGCAGCTTTCACAAGACTTTAGTATTGTGCATTCAATTCTGGTAAGAACGTCTTTAAAACAAGTTAAGATTTAAACACAAAACAAAGCCACACTTAGCCTTACTGTTCTAAGACTAAAACCAAAACACTTTCTTTGGGCAATTTGGGTGTTTCTGCTATCTCAAAACTTGTATTTCAGAACACAAGTTTTCATTTTCTATGATGTGTCACAGAACTGGTAAGATTAAGCAGACCAGAGATGGACTCGGGCCAATGTCTGCCAGACCTGCCGTCACATATTCTTCAATTACACCAGTTAAACCTTCAGAAAAAAAAAATGCCATTGTGGAACTATGCTATTCAGTGTCAGATGTTAAGGATTTGTGGAAATTAGCAGATATTCTGCAAATATTAGCAGAAAAAGCAGGGACATCAGGTTGGAGAAGGAAGGGGTATGAAGGCAAAGGTTAGCTGCCTTGATTCCCATCGCTTCTCCATCATTCCCAGAGGTCAGATTTTATTAAATAATAATCTTGGACTGTTTTCCCTGGCATCTGAAATATGTCATAGCCTGGAATATTTCAGGCTTATTTAGGATTCCATGTTCATCTGCTGCTGCAGACAAGCAATGCTTGAGAGACTAAACATAGCTCTTAAGAGATTAATCAATCTCAAGTCATTACACACACTATGTGAGGAAGAAAAATCTCCGCGCTTCTGCTGACTGTATCAAACTACACTAATAGTTTTTGTATTTGCAAAGTGCTCCACTAATGAATCTTGCAGCACGAGCATAACCAAATATAGAATACCTGGTACAGTTTGTCTCATGTACAAGCACATAAGACACTTTTATTCTTCAAACTTTTATCTGGAAGCGCTTGGAGGTTACCTAAGGTCAGACACTTTCTCATTACAGCACAAGGCAGGTTGAGGGGGGCTACAAATTAACACCCTCCCCTCCTAAGGGCAGGTCTACATCAGCTTTTTCATCTAAAACATGCACTTCTTAGTTGCACATACACATTTTAGAAATTCTGCATGCACAAGTCACAGCTATTACAATTCTATATCCCACTCAACAGCTTCACACCACACGCTGTAAATGCATCCCCAGTATCCACCCCGATGACTTCTCGTCACAAATTTAACGTGAGGCTACAGAAAAAAAGTGCTTTTCTATGTGAATAAAGCGATAAGTCCGGCAGAACATTAATGGCTACTTGGAAGACAAATGCACACAAGCTCTGACAGGTATGATGCCAAATACAATCACGTTTATCTCGATATCACTACCTGAAAGACAACATGCATGGGAACATTCTAAACAGGCTCTATGAAAAAGGCACAAGGCTGTGGGGTTTTCTGAGGGGGGTTTATTGTTTGAGTGAGATGGAGAGTTATCCTGCATCCACAGGTCTAACGCCAGCCCTAGTCCAAGTGGAACAGCTACCGTGAGTGGCCAAAATGACCACCTGAAATGCTTGTCTCAGAAAAGATACCGCGTCTCAGAAAAGGCAACTCAGGCAGATGCTAGAGACAGCTCAAAGGCACTGCAACTCTTGGCTGTTACCCATGCTGTATCTCAATTAAAATGGATACACGGTATGAGGTCCCTACGTAACGTTTTCCCAATTCACCTGTAGATAACTGTCCGAAATTCAGTGCACTGAACAACCAAAAGCCCTAGCCCAGTCCTGTCCCAGCGTTAATCAAGACCACATGAAGTATTTTTCCAGCTGGGTCACGGCCACTGTCCTCCCCACAGCCCCCAGGCTCTCCCAGCCCATGCAGCTGGAATTATTTCATCCCAGAAATAAAGCATAGGCAACTCCTGCGACAAACTTAACTCTGCTTCTGTCACAAGAATGAGTGTCAGGAAAGACTTTGTTCAAGTTTCTTCAGAGAAGACCATGTTGTTTGCCCTGGCAAAAAGCTATTTTTAAGATTCACTTTATCTTCATTCATAAAAGCAGCATCCTTAAAGTGAATCTTAAAAATAAATAAATATGTATTATACCTACATCCTATTCTGCGGTGCTGGCTGCAAGGCTCAGGATTCTCCCAGCAAGAACAGCCTCTCTCTTTTAAAATGCTTAAAGCCAAACTAAGAAAAGTAGGTTGAACAATTTGTTTACTGAAACTGCTCAGGCATTAAAATTGTTCACTTTATTAAATTTACTCTTAAGTTACACTAACATGAATTTGATTAATTGAACCAGTAAGGAAACTATAACTAATTGCTAATTAGATACCCCACCAATGTACAACAGTAATTACTTCATCAAAACACAAATCAGACAGTCCTGACTTTGAAGAAGCATCTGCTGGGATGTTTAACTGCTCCAATAATCATGTAGCTCAGGTTTAACCCGTTTTTAAATTTAGGAAGATTTCCCCAAGTTTAAAGCTTTTCATTGCAACATCAATGGATAAATCAGCTGAACACAGCCAATAAAATGAACAGAAACTGACTACATATAGAAGAAATGTCATCCTGCGTAAGCCTAAAAGAATTCAGACAGCACATGTAACATCTATGTCTCTGGAAGTTTAATATACAAAAATTACTAAGCTGTAAGGGGGGTGTCTACATGAAAAAGCACTCACACTGGGCTTAATTTTAAGGGGAGGACCTGGAGGAGGAGGTTAAAACAGTGAAGAACTGATGATTTTGATAAAATACATTATCAGCCTAGCAGGGTATACTATTGTTACACAGAACTTTGGAGGCAGTAGGTGAAATTTTCTTGTCAACGTGATAAATGAGTGTTGGAAGTGTCACTAACACCTCTTAAGATACAGAACTTGTTTTTGCATTGTTCTGGAACGTGCTAAAAACCCTCAGCAAGGAAAGCAGTGATCTGGAGAAATCAGTACCATCATTTCTTCAAGGTACTACAGCATCTGGCCAGGCTGTAGGACACTACTCTGCAGCTGCCACAGAACCACAACACTACACTCCCTGACGCCACAGCTTTTGCCCCCCCAATCAATTCTCTAATACTGAAGAGTGTCATCTCAGAGGTTCACAGCATGGATGCTTACAGAAAGAAGTGAATTCGTAGCAACCTGCCCAGTTTTATCCAAGGTTTAAAACTGCAGAAGGGATACATGGGAAACAGAAGCTTCATCAATCCAAGGTGCATTCCCAAATCCACAGAACGCAGCCTCTGAGAGACAGGCATGGATGTCAAACGGGGTACAGATAATTCCTCACTTGCCAAAAAAATAGGTATATTACTATAACGGAGGAAAAAAAAGGAAAACAAACCAAATTGAATTACAGAGATCTCCTTGTTCTGATCCATATCACATGGGCAGATAAAATGTCACCTACCATGAACCTTCCAGATGTTTAGAATGACCCTGTCCCTACACCCAAAAAAATTCCAAATCAAAGGTATTTCAAATTTCATTAAGAAAAAAAAAAGTCAGACAAGATACATCTCACTGATGCTTTTTCAAGAATGAAATAAAGTACAAATAGCACGTAGCTGGAGGTATCAATAATATATTTCACTTTATGAAACTTCAGAAAAATCTCCGTAACTCTATTGTAAGCACTTCTGCAGCTTTCCCAGCCCTTTATTGAACAGATGTGCACATTTACAGCTCTTCTTCTCCTATGAAACTGGGATGTCAAAAGTAAACAGCATTTAATGAATTCTATAACTCAAGAACAGTAGTAGCAAATACTAACAGACTATCAGAGAGAAGGGAGAAAGGGAAATAAGAGCTTGTCTGGAGTGCTCAGCTTAGCAAAGGCCATAAATAAGAACTGCAGATGTCCCATCTACTCCACATAATCTACTCCAGAATACACATGCTCCTCAAACCTCAGGTTTAGCAAGAAAAGCAATAATTCTGGTGAAAAGTGGCACTTACTTGGACTCAAAAGCGTTCTTTCAAATACTCACATAAGATAGGACAAGTCAGAAAAAAGAAAAAAAAAAACTTTACAAGTATTGTTCCCTATACTAGTGAGCAATGTGCAAGAAAAGATGGTATGTTGTTTACATGGTTCACTTCAGGATAAATTAAAAATGTAATAACAGGCAAAAGCACAGAGGTAATAAACACATGTGGTATCACATCCTGTCAGTCTTAAGATTTTTATCTCAATACCTCTAGGCTATGTCATGTCAGATGGCATAAAAATCCATGAAAAAAAAATCAATTTCGATGTTTCCTGCACAGTTATTTCTTCTCTAGTTATAACAAAAAACTTTTTTTTAAAAGTGTGTCAGTGTTGTAGCTTCTGCTTTACATCTTCTAGTTCTTCAATTATCTGCATGATTTTTTTTTAAAGTGTGTCAGTGTTGTAGCTTCTGCTGAACATCTTCTAGTTCTTCAATTATCTGCATGTAATTTTCCCCTCACAGTGTCACTGAAGGGACTCTACTACAGGATGAGGAAATAATGGGATTGAATGTAAAACCAATATTTGAATTAGATGCTGCAGGAGAGGAAGAATATTTGCTCACCTAGCGTCTCCCATCATCTTAACTAGCTGGCAGGAGATCCTAATCCCTAACAGAAAACAGGTCCAAGAGATTGGCAGCTGCCCAGGGGGTACAGGCAGCGCTGATGGAAGAGCTAATCCCAGCTGACATTAAAGCAACCGTACAGCACACAAATGACGGCGTGATCCCACATTCTGCCCTGCTCCACATGTGAAGTATGTCTAGAGAGGAACAAGCACAGATATCGCTGTGACACAGGCTGGCAAGCCACGTCAGGACAACGCAGACTTGTAGGTACCATCCTCTGGTAACCGAGGTTTGTCTAATGAATCTATGAATCCCTTCAATACACAGCTACCCACTGCATCCATGCGCTCAGCTACCCAGGTAAGTCCTACCACACTATAGTCCTACCCACACTTTTATTTAAGAAGAATTATCTCTACTGAAATATGTAAAGGGAGCACAGCCTGCAGAAAGGTGAACCTATCACTTATTAGCTACCAACTTTTGAAGAAAACAGTAGTTATCTACAACCTTGTCTGCAAGGTCTGAAGACAGAGATAAACTGATGGATTACCTGGTAATTATTTTGGTTTTGTGACAGCCTCAGTTGACTTGAAGATGTAAAATGAGGAGAAAAGGTACTTCTGGATGGATTAGCACTGTTACATAATGTGCTGGAGGTTGTATGTAATGAGGTCCGTGCAGGCAAGTGGTAGTCTCTGTTATGATACAGAACATTGTCAGGCACGTCCCTGGCATTCACCATCTGCGAACTACAGCTCACATTTCTTCCTGGCCCAGACAGGGCTGCGCTGTGGTTCTCTCCTCGAGCAGAACCGCTGCTTTCACAGTATCTGGAATAGCTTTGTATTTGTGCTCCCATGGATGCTAGTTCTTCCTCTCTAGCGTACTCGTCATCCACGTCTCCGGTTTCCATTGCAATGGACAGACAGCTGCCTTCCCCCGAGCAATGCTTCTGTGCTACGCTTCCTCCCACCATTCTTTGAGGTTGATCCGTAACCGCCAGAGAAAACACTTCACGGATTTCCAGGTTTTGCGTGCTACAGGAAGGGTCCCTGGTATTAGCCCTTTGTCCAGGGGGCACGTGCGATACAAGAGCTGCATGTTCGGGTTTTTGTAACCTTTGACATCCCACTGGTTCTCCTTTGCAGGGTCTGTGGCATATCATGGGCTTCTGAGGTAACACCAGCTCTGCGGTCTGCACCGAGGAACCACCATAGCTTTTTTTAGTGTGACTATATATGGAGTTTGCAGAATTCAGTACGCTCGTTTGCCTAGATAAAATAATAGTCTTTTCCCCTACTAATAGGGAAGCGTTTTTACAATGTGGTACTTGTCGTCCTATAGGGATGTGCTGCTGATGAAACTCTGTATTGCTTTTTCCTGGTAGTCGCGGAATCGAGGTTTTGTGTATTTCTGCCACTGAAGCGTTTGTATGTTTGGTGGATCCTTGCCTACCAGATGAACCAGCAGGACTATATATACCAGTAACTATTACATCATTATTAGAAGAGGTCCAAGAAGACTGCTGACTTTGGGATCGAGCAATATTTACCACATTCCTAACTGCTCCTTCTGGAGGTACTGAGGGAGTAGTCGGGGCAGTCCCCGGGGGAGTGCCTCCAGATTCTACAGCACTCTTGCTGCTCATCTTCCTCCGTTTATTGCCAACCCACGTCTGCAAACAACAGCAACAAACACAAAACAAGGCATTAAATAATCAGAAAAATTAGGCAATTCCATTTTTAAGCAGATTTGATGAAATGTTAAGTGTTCAAGTTGAGACCTTAGTTTACAAACATGTAAATCATTTACTGATTATGCAGAGTCTGAACAATACAGGCTGGAAATCCATGTCTCTCCTGCTTGGGATTCACACACCAATACACATGAGAGCCCCAGTCTCAATTCCAAAGCCCCAGTTTCTCAAACATCCTGAGACTGTTATCATGCCTCCTGTCCTGAAGTTACCCTTAAGATTTATTTCATTGACACCACAGTGACTAATTCCCTCAAATCTAAGTTTTTAATATTTAGCACCTTGGGATGCAGAACCATCACTGAAGTATGCAGCTAAACTTCTGTAACCAAATAAGTGAGAGTTATGACCTTCAAGACTGCCTTGAACAGAAACTGCCAATTCTTGAATTTAGATGAGAGGAAGAAAAACTCTTTCTGTTAGACAATTCCAAAACTATTTTGTGAAGTATTTAGACCTAGGGACTAACTCCGCCTCTGCCAGCTGCACAAATCAAGACCTGATGTCAAAACTTGCTTTTGAAAGACACTGGTAGACAAGATTAGGACTACTGGGATTAGACTCCAGCAGACGTTTGCTATAATGGGCGTTGCTATTGTGGACATACACATGATTTTGTGTAAAAGATGGTAGAGGAAAAATGCAGGTAGTATGGGAGCTGTGCACAGGTTAAAATGTCCTGCTGTTTAAACACACAGGAAAGCCTGTCCTGCAAGTAACACATTATAGATATAGCCAAAAGAACTGAGGGGGAAACATTAACTTCAGTATTTCATGAGAAAGAGTTAATCGGGTGGAAGCATCAGCTCTAATACTGGAAGTGTAAGCGCCACCTAACTATTCCTGGCAATTTTCATTGTCAGAGAGACAAGACTTGTTCAGTTCTTTGACCACAGGATGTCTGTACTGAATGTGAGGGCATAAGCGAGCAGGATGCAAGTGCCAAAGAACGAAAAGTAGGCTTTAGCATCCACTTATACTGGCTATGAAAAGGATCAGATACGCATACAGAGATACGGTGAAACGGTTTTCTGCACTACTCCGGATATCATCTGCTGCACACCTAAAACCAAACCAAAGCAAGATCTCAACATTTAGCAACTCAAATCAGTTGATTTAATCAATAAACTCCCTCACCCCACAAGAAGCAAACTGCACTGAGTACCTATCTTGGGTTTCCATCTCATCGCATGAAAGAAGGAACGTTTTCTTCACAGACCGATACCCGCTAAGGAACTAAACAGATTTCTGTACAGGAAAGTACACATCCCTGCCATACAGGAGTATGCTGAAGTAAAAACAGGGGGATTAGGACAGGCAGAAAGAAGGGGCATAAAGAAGAGAAAGGTAAAATCACACAAGAATACGACACGCAGGACAAATGCTGGGTCTGTTTCCACTGCACTTCACAAGTAGGAAGAAAGTTTAAGTACTGCAAGTAAGGGAGGAAAACTAAAAGAAAGAGGCCATGATACATTGTTCCAGTATGGTAAACAGAGAGGGAACAGGAAATATGGAGAGTGAAGGAGGACTGAAAGTAGAGGAGAGACTGGCTGCCTCCTCTAGCTCCTTCCATCAGAATAAAAATAGAAAAAGAGGCCCTGACTGCACCATCAGCATCCAGATTCCTGTTACAACTGTTTGTCTGTTCCAAAGAGTCTGAATTTCTGGCTGACTTTCAGAACTTCCCACCACCTAGAGGCAAGAAAGTAACTTTTAATATTTCCAGAGTATTTTGAGGGAAAGGAATCCAGGTAAGAGTTAGGGTGCATGAGGGGTTGTTATTGCCAATATACCACTGGTACACTGCTTTAAAACAAACGAGACTAGTCTTACTTCTTTTCCTCTTCAGTGTCCAGTGTTGCAGCAACTCCTGGTAGCTCTACTACCGTTGTTATTTTTTCAGCTAATGCTTCATGATTTCTATTTCTGCTCTGAGACAACAGCCATTTTGTTGTCTAGTGTTTCACAAAGGGATTATTATTTCCCTTCCCATGGAATTCATAGACTTTGGAAGAGCTCCTGTTAGCACTAGTGACATTCTTTTATAAGAAAAGAATGTACTCATTGTAAATAACCAGGAAGGGCCACAATACTTCTGATTGTGACATGGAATACAAGTGTGACACAGTGTCAAAAAATAAATACTTCCACAATTATTCCCCCAAATAGATTAGGTTATAGAAATTTGTTTAAGAATAGTTTCCTAATAACATGACCTTTCTTTGATACAATACACTGCACTAGGTTTCTATAGGGCAATCTAATTTGCAACTTAACAAATAAATAAATAAAAATCAACCCAAAACACCATCTATGAAAGACAAACAACAACTAAAAAAACTAAAACAAAGAAACTAAACAAAAATCACTCCCTGTGCAATCCAGGCCCCTGCTAAATACAGAAATCATGTGAAGACACTTCAGCAAAAACAAACTATAAACAGGCTCACTGGATAAAAACGAACATGTCACACAAGCACACTGAAGTCCGACTTAAGACAAATATGAAGTTAGAGACTCCAGTCCTCTACAGATATTTTACAGAAAGAAATTAATGTGTATAAGTTTAACATACAAATCTGGAAGGCCTCAGTACTTACCCTGACTACACTGAAGTCCAGTTTAGTTTCTTGTGCACACTGTAATATGAGCTGAAAGCAATTTTTACTTTGATTTGTCATTCCATTTTCATAATAACGCTGTAATATCCTTTGTTGTTCTACAGTAAATACAGAACGCAGATTCATCTAAAAATAAAAGAAGATACTCTGAAAGTTGGAATAAAAACTGTAATATTTGTAGAATGCACAGGCTCTCATTTCTGTTTGTTGTGATAAGGCTACGTGTTGATATGTTTTCATTATGGAGTCCTTTACCAACACTTTTACTTACTTCCCAAAAAAATCTGTTACAGTCAGCATTAGCGACTCCTTTGCGATGGACTCAAGTTGAACAGGTGAACTACATGTTTGGAACAACACTTTCATAAATAATTATTGCATTGTGTTGCTAAGTACAAGAGCCTCTACTTTCAGACAAAGAAAAAGTTTTTGTTTAAAACTTTTTGTTAAAAAAAAAAAAGGCATTAGGCAAGTGGCTCCAAAAGTGGCTCCAACAACATTGACAGGTCTGTCTCCCCTCCCCTACCAAGAAAAGAGACAAAATCAGAGATAAAACAGAGGTGACTGTTTGGCACGAGTAACGTTTCCACTGTCTCCGAATTGAGCAAACCCTACCCTCTGTTCTGGCTGGTCATGCTGCTGTGTCAGCACCAGCACTTAGCAGCTGCAAAGTCACAAAGATCAAGGGCCAGAACTGAAGACCAATGGGGGGGGGGGAAGAGAAGGGCTTTAGGCAGTTCTGGTCCAGCCCGCTGTGATGCAAATGCACTAATATTAACACGAAGGAGGGACCACCCAAACCACAGTCTGCGTTTAGAAAAGTTCAAGCTACTGTGAAACTCTACCCTGAGGCTATAAAATCAGGCTGGCTCAGAAAAGGCAAAGACTTGGGAATTACCAAGTACAGAACAGACCCCCTAACTGCACAGTGAAGTTTTATGCTCTTGTTATATGGTCCATACAGGCAAATAATATAATATATTAAGAGGCATATAAAAAAATATAATAAGAAACAGAAGGATCAGCAGGGCTAGGCAGGCAGCTACATCTGCCCAACACAAAACTTGGTTCAAACTCTACTGAAAATATTAAAGTCAAAGCAAACTAACCAAACCACAGGATCCACTTAAAGATGACGTTCTATTACATCCCGTAATACTTCACACTACGCTAGAGTTGCTTGGTATGACATGGTTATCAACAAGCAGACGTTAAGCTCCAGACAGCACAGAAGTGACAGATAACCTCACCGTCCAGTAGTAACGCCTGGACTCATAAACGCCCCCCACCCGGCCCCAGGGAGCTGCAGGGCAGGTTTTGGGTTTTGAGCTGCAGACCGAGCACAACCCCATGGGACACTACTCTGGTCATTGCTGGGCAGGAAATGTGGCTTCGCATGAAGATCTTAGATTACATAGAACAAGAGAAAGGAAATGAAGAATCAAAGTTTTATGCTTTTTAGCTGCTTATGTAATAATTTCTAACTAGGTGTAAAAGATCACAAGATTATTACTATTGTTTCTACAACTAATAGCCATCTCTGAGCATTCAATCTCAACAGGACAAAACAATAACTGACATACTGATTTCACACTAGTGCGTAGGGCATTTGGCAATATTCCTTTTCTCGCAGGTTAAAAGCCCACTGGTAACATGTCATCTGTAAAGTCCAGAGAGAAATCATCTTGCTATCAGCGGTTCTTAAGTGCTTATTTAGAATATTTAAACCAGTACCCTGTGTTGAATGAAGTAATTAATTACTGAATGTTTGGAAGCTCCACTAGAAAGCCACAAAGTCCAAAGTCATCACGTTAACCCACAAAGTGCTGACTCTGCATATCCCATCTTCACGAGTAACAAGTTGTTGCTCCCATTCCACGTCTTGTCAGACCTAGCAATGTATCCACACCAAGTACATTGAGCAGTCAAACATCTATAACAGCATAATGTAACTGCCTCTGAGACTAGATTAACACAGATTAATACTGGATTCAAAGGATTACACTATTTTGGTGGTTTTTTTTTTTTTTGAGAAGTGCAACTATGAAAACTGATGCTAAACAGGTTAGACAAAACAATATGTTAATTCTTACATTTTCTCTAATATGTGAGATCCTTGACAGTCTGTGGAAATATACAGAAACTAGAGGTAATTTACAGAGCACTGACATTACTAAGCAGAAAGGTAACCACATTAGTATCAAGGGAATCAGCAGGTCATACACCTCAGTGTAATTCAGAACAATCTCAGTAATTTCAAAGGAAATAAACTCCTTTTCCCAATTTGTGTACCTACAGGGCACTCCAGTTTCTTCAGGATTTCTCACCTTTGTCTTGAATTTCAGACTCCAAGTTAGAAATCCACATGGATTTTTATCATAATTTCATTTTGATCTTGATTTGCCAAGGTCAGAAAACACGCATTTGAGCTTTTGGGAAGCCAGGTGTCCAGTTGGTTGGCAACGCATTGGCACTGAAAAGAGAGTTTGTTAAAGAAAAGAACTCTGTGAATACAGGCAAAGCATTATACAAACTGAAATTCCATGGACATAACCTGTATTTTCACTTCAGTAAAAGAGTTTGTTACAGAAAAGAACTCTGTGAAATTTAATAAAATACAGGCAAAGCATTATACAAACTGAAATTCCATGGACATAACCTGTATTTTCACTTCAGTAAAAGCTACCGGTGGCAAAGCAGTATTTTTAAGGATTCCATATCTGCCTGCTCTGCTAATAAAGTAAGGTAGCTGTGGCCAAGTATGTTGCTATTTATGTGACAGCACAGAGAATAATATATGACATATGGAAAAGCAGTACTTCCTTCACAGGATTTGGAGAACCTGTCCCAGCAATTGGGAGGTCCTACGCAGTACATCTACTCATAGGTGAGGTCCCCAAAGTTGCTGCAAGAAGGTCCATCTTTTCTAATACTCAACTACCAAATTCAGCACATCCACTCATAGGTGAGGTCCCCAAAGTCGCTGCAAGAAGGTCCAGCTTTTCTAATACTCAACTACCAAATTCAGCATGTTAAGATAATTTGCATTTTTCTTTGTGTGGAAACATCGGTCGTTGCCCTCCAAGCTGGGTTCCTTCCAGAGCCTGGCCAGGGCTCAAGAGAAGGATCCAGGGGAGTATTTTTGTCCTCGTGGTTTCAACCATGCATTTCTCAACTGGTATCTGTCTGGTTTCACCAGCTATTTCAGCTACAGCCACAAATCTTGCAACAGAATTAGGCCTCTCGATAGAGAAAAATCTGCTGATTGCTGCTAAATAGAGAAAAATCTGACAATAATCTTACAGGGTTCATCTCAAGGTCAACTATCAGCTTTTATTCAGGCCTTAACATATCAACACTAAGCAACAATGTTTAATAATCTGAATTTGTAGGTTACTGCCTCTTTCCTACACAGGCCAAAAGAGTCACAACTACACAACAGTAAATGCAGTAGATTATGCTTATGGGTAAGTGTAATATACAGACCAGCTTGTAAAACTACTTTTAAATATCTGTGAATTGCAGCACAACTGACTCCCTCCCACTTTTAATATTGTATTACAGTTCTACCTATAAAATTCAGCCCTTTATTAGGGACAAATTAGACAGCCCTCAGGAGCTTAATAACATAATAACCTATGACCACAACTTGTCAGGTTTATGCATGTCATCCCACTTTATTCAGGCTAATGAGTCTTCTGACTTCAACTGGATCAGACACGTTTTAAACTGAGCACGTACACAAGTGTTTGTAAGACCTGTCAGAAAAAAGCAAAGGGATACCAACATGCAGCTTTACTTTGAAGAGATGGGCTGCTCCAAGACTCTACTTTTAGTTAGTTACATACAATCACACACCTGCACCACCAGAAGCCCTGGGCTAACAGAACACAGGGGGACAGGGCCTGTTATTCCCCAGAGCGGGGCAGGCCTCTATGCAACAGAAGCACTTCCAGCAGCAAGACCTCTCCGGCACCAGGAGCCCTCCAGAACACCACAGGCTGAAAACCAGCACAGCTCTCCCTCCTCAGGCCCTTCCAAACACTTCCAAATCTGACCCTGTTCACCTCCCACCACGACCGGCTGCGTTTCGGTCCAAAACAGGGCTCATACGGCCTCTGAGAGGTACAAGTCTTTAGGACAAACAAGGTTTGAGCTGTTCCACAACAATCCCTTATTGCTGTCTACCTCCTGCCCTCCCCACAGGCCTCACACCGAGGCAGTAACAACCTTTCCTCTCACCCCTCCTCAACTACCCCCCAAAAACCTTCATCTGTGCCAAC
>NW_010098154.1:0-1418 GCF_000699245.1 Pterocles gutturalis
GATTCTATGACAACTGATTAAGCTTTGTAGGGAGTGAAACACATTATTGACCCATAAAACAAAATTTCTGTCGAGAATGAGTAAGCAAGTTCTGTACTGAAAAAAAACCAGTCAAGGCCAACTGGCTTTTTAACTTAGCAGGTAAAAAGTTAGAGTTAAAATTATTGCAGCTTTTGCCACATCTGTTTGCAGATTTAGCATGTACATGTTTCTACAGGGAAAAGAATACTTTCCACAAGAAGTGAACTGGCATAACATTAAGCAGATGCAAGAATTGGTCCATGTTAGGTGACAATAGTACTCTTCACACAGAAGACTAGGTTTGTTTTTTGTTGTCAAGTCAAAAAGCAAAAAAAAGTAAATTAGTAAACCTTAAAGGTGCATAAGGGTGGTTTATTATCAGAAAAGCAAATCCTGGTATTCATTTGCAGTGACTAATTGCTCAATATTTAAGTGAACTTAATGGAATTTCATTCAAACTTAATGAAATGTTATCATTTGCTGACATTCATATCAAATGCCTCTGCTCTTACCAAAAGCCTCCCTTCTCATCAAAGCTTATCTGGCTCATTTCTTTGCTTAATGTCAAGATCCAAATTTATCAATTTATTATAAGCAATCAATTTATCTGAATTTATTTGTAACTCGTGCTAAATGTACTGTTCCTCATGACGTGTTAGTTATGAAAGACCTGTCATGACAAGTTTTCACAGAATGCAGTAATAAGAACACAAAATTTGTCAAATATCATGCAAATTCTGTTTGAAAACAAGTAGTTTAAGCTTCTTAAATAGATTTTTTTTGGGTTTTGTTTTCCCTAGAAAATAACAAACCTAGTTTTGTGTGCCTATTCACATCGTCACAGCGCATTAAATCTGCTTTACATCAGCTTTTTGTAGGAAAAAAGAAATACCTTTAGATGTGAAAGAATGCATAATGGCATTCCAGATAGGAAAGGATTTAAACATATGCCTTACTTTCAGCACAGGACTCATCCTACTAATTTCAACCTCTCTTGAAAGCCTCCCAGAAAATGTTAATGATGTGTCAATAGTAAAGAGTTGGTTGTCTTTGTTCTTCATCTTTTGAAATAATCTAAATTATTTCACCTAAGATACATCTACCTGCTAGCAACTTTTAGATATTAGTATTGTTTGTTATTAGTAGTGAGTACAATTATACTTTCCATTCCAAGATAAGGAATTCATTCACTACTTCCCCTCGGCAGGCAGGTGTTCAGCCATCTCCAGGAAAGCAGGGCTCCACTGCACATAATGGTTACTTGGGCAGACAAATGCCATCTCTCCAAACATCTCCCCTTCTTCCACCTCCCCCTAGCTTTATATGCTGAGAACGACATCATATATTATGGGATATCCCTTTGGTCATCTGGGATCAGCTGTCCCAGCAGTGTCCCC
>NW_010098155.1:0-36706 GCF_000699245.1 Pterocles gutturalis
CCTAAAGCTGAATGAAATTAACATAAGCTTCAGAGTTAATAGACTCAGAAAATAATTCGAAAAAAAAAATTGAAGGAATTAGTTAAAACATGTTTAAAATGGCCATTCAAACTGGCAACCTAGAATAAGCAGCAACATAATTTTCTCTTGTATTTATTTATATAATGTGTAAATTTGAAGATAGTAATATGGAAGCTAAATTTCAGTATTGAAACCCAGAACGATAGAGAGTTTTGTGGAATCTAGAGGCAGAAAAATTATATGCCTAAAATTTATGTCTGTTGTGATTTTACTATACTGGACAGGTTAACATGTAAGCTACCGTACTTTAACTGGGCAGGCTGTCACCCATTATATAAGAGTCACCCTCAAGGAATAAACTCACCTTTTCTGTTGAACAGAATTTAAATAAAATTATTTAAATAATGTTAATTTTGAATCTAGTGTACTGCGGTAAACCTATAGTAGTCAATAATGAGATATCCCAAGGAGAAAATATTGACATTATTTTAGATTTTATTTGGTGATTTTAATTGTAACAAGTTAGTTTACACCACATTTAGTACTATTTAAAACTATGTCATCTTTTTTTGTAATTTTTAATTTTTCTCTGATATGTGTCAGTTGGGTGAGCATTTCTTAAAATTCTTGAAGATTTCCTTCTGTAGATCAGAAAATAATCACTAACTTCCACAAACTTATACCAATGCCTGTCATCTTTTGTTAAAACAGAGTATTTCCCATACGTAGTATGTAATTTTGCCCTTAATTTTTCTTGAAATTAGCATCTACTTTCAGGATAAAATTAAAGCTTCAGAGTAAAAAAGTTCAAACTGTACTTTGCATTGTAATTAGAGGACCCTGAGAAAATTATTGAATGAAGACTCTCAGCTTATCTCAGATACATTATCTTCGATTCATAAAAAAGTCTAGCTACCTGATTCCAAAGGGAATCCATTGTACAGAAATAGGTCTTTGAGCTGTCTGTAGAATTCCTGAAGGATGTTTACCTGGAGTTCCTGAAATTGAAAATGGTTTGGAAAGTAGAATCATACAGAATCAGAAAAACTATCTGTAAATAAACTAGTGCAGCCTAGCACGAGATGACTGTGATGCCCTTCCTGCCACACCTCTCTGTGCGTGAATTTATGTATATGTATGTAGGTACAAAGCTTGAGAGCTGTATCACAACTGGCTCAGCACTGCAGTTAAACAACCAAATTCTAGCCATACGAGTTTTTTTCACATAGAGTGGAGGTGTTACATTCAATCTCTTCTTGATTAATTGAGACAAACACAGGACATGAGAAACAAGTTTTCAAATTTAGCAATTAGATGCTAATTTTGAAAGTGAGAGTTTAATATTTTAAAATACATGGGCAGATTACTTTTATCTTTTTTCAAGGTCAGGTTGGATGGGGCTTTGAGCAACCTAATCTAGTGAAAGATGTCCCTGCTGTGACAGGGCATTGGACTAGATCATCTTCAGAAGTCCCTTCCAGCCCAAACCATTCTGTGATTCTATGATTCTTATGATTTTGTTCATGAAGGTGATTATTGTTTTCCCCTCTCTTTCTCTGCTTTTCTGTAATCTCTCTCTTCATAGTCCAATAACTTTTTCCCCATAAAAATGTGATTTTTGTGTTTAGTATGCCAATATTATTTTCAGTGTTCTTGAGAAATCTAAGATCCTTTTATTTTCTGTGTAACTTTTGATGGCTCACTACTAACTGTGTTAATTGTGAATAATATATAAATCAGATTGCAAGGCTTCTGTTTAGCAGTATTCAATTCTGAATACACTGTAAGCACTTGTTCATATATCATGAAGCAAAAAAGGTTCTTGAAAAAAAGTTCCAATAACATGGTAATATAAAATATATTTATTTAATGAGATTGTAATTCTGTGTAGACCTAGTGAATCCAGATAAATTCAAAATAAAGCCTCATAATCATACTTTTAAACACCATTTTCTTCAATTTCAGCAGCTGCTTTAAATAGTGGTGATAACTTATTCGTAAAATCGCATTTGTCCTGCTAGCATCCTCTGTCCCTCCTGAAAGGATGACGTTTAAGAATAGCCAGAGTTGCTCTGTGTTTTGCAGCACAGCTGTAAGTGGAAGATGAACAACTTCAGAATATGATGTGGAAAATAAGAAAAAGTAATTCCTTAGAGTAAGGTGAAGGTATGGTAGGCAATGCCTGCTGAAGAAGTCAGCAGGGATGGAGCAAGTGTCTTCTTTTATCCCTCCAGGAAATACTCTTATGTTGTGGGGATTAGCCTCTCCCAGCAATTTTTTAGAGAAAAGGGTAAAGCAATGTTCCTGTTCTTATTTCCTAGAGTTAAATTTGGGAAAAAAGGCTGTAAGCAATTAAGAACTTCAGATTTTTATAATTTCTTTTTCAGCTGACTTACATCTACTCATCAGGGAAATAGTCTGCCTCAGTGTTAGGAGGAGGAAAGTGTTTGGTTGTCTGAGTCTTGAGAGTTCACTCGAAATGGGAGTGTATAACCAAAAATCTCTCATACACAGATTTAAGAAAAAGGAAATGGTTTCTAGATGTAGATTCAGTAGGCACATAACATATAAGACACAGTTATACTTCTGTTATACTTACCAAAGAACTGAAGGGTGATGAGGAATATGGAGTTAAAATAAATATATACACATACATGTATCTCTCTCAGGGTGATATTTGGATTTTGATTTTCAAGTGGGGCAGAAATTACCTTTTTTTTTTTTTTTTTTTTGTCCTGATCTTTATTTCCTCAGAAAGTGTTTGTCATATGGTGAACTGTTGTACCTGTTTTTAAAAGAAGGAGCAATTAGATGAATTGCCCAAAGTCAGTCTGGCCCAACATCTTGACTGCTAGTTGTAGGCTTTGATTTTAAGAATTCTTTGCTGCTTCTTTTGGCAAGAGATAGCAAAAAAAAAAAAAAAGGACTATATTAGGCGTGGTGAAGGAAAAATAGAATTTCAAGTGTTTTTTATTGCATGTAAAGGCAACAACCTTACATTTTCTGAGGTTTCTAAAAACTAGGTAGCTGGATTAGCACAAGTCATCTTCTTGTCTGCTTAGTCCTGCTGAGTCCTACTGAGGAACAAAATGTCAGCCTGAAGTGTGTCTTTTATTTTCTAGACCAAAGGCATCTTGTCTGAATAGTGCTTACCTTATGTGTAGGGACATCAATGTTCTTGGAGCTTGACTGAAGATCTCAAAATCTAGGTGCTGCTTATACAGATTGTGGGAGGGATTGATTACTCTTCATTTAGAATCTGACAACCGAAAATCACAGTGACTGCAAGTTTTGCTTTCAGTGCAAAACTTTGTCTGGAATTATTGCTGACAGTAATAATAATTTGAGGGGATAAGAAAGTCTATGGTTCACTTTTTGAACAATGCAACAATTTAGTACTTAAACACAGCCTACAGGAATATCTTATCTTCTAGAGAATGAAAGAAATGTCATGAATTGATAACTTCTGAGGGTTGCAAGGCTTATTTTCAGGATAAACATTACCTTAGATTTGTTTTCTACTAACTGACTTTGTTTTGAAAATCTCAGTCTTTCTGTATTTGTGGAAATAAAATGAGTAATGCAGATCTTTTAAACCAAGGAAAATCTTGCCAATAACATAAAATAGAAGTAGTGGGCTTCTGAATTTTTTTTACCAATCTTTCTGTTTCACAGTGCTCTGTCCAGCCAATGAAATGCGTCTGGATTCAACAGGAGTAATACTGAGCCCTGGATATCCTGACAGCTACCCAAATCTCCAGATGTGCGCATGGACCATTACTGTGGAAAAGGGTTACAATATCAGCATGTTCTTTGAATTCTTCCAGACAGAAAAGGAATTTGATATACTTGAGGTGTTTGATGGTAACTACAGAATGCACAACTTCAGATTATGCTTTCTGTCTATATATGTATTTTTACATTGCATCTGTGTAATCACTATTGTTTACACATACCACAATATGTCAGCATAAAAAATCTTAAATAAGCAATTCTTTGGATTTGTTGTGCCAAAAAGAGCTGTTGGATTAATGTGTTTCAAAATTGTGCTGCAATAACTATCTTTAGAAATAATTTTGTTTCTGAACAAATACGTATTCTCTACTGTACCTGTAATGTCAACTTCCATTTTTAGTTCAGATTAATTTACCAGTTGCTTGAAGGATGTTTTCTATGTATGTAGATATATAACTGGGGTTGTTTAGTCTAGAGAAGAGGAGGCGGAGATGAGACCTCATCACTCTCTACAACTGCCTGAAAGGAGGGTGTAGTGAGGTGGGTGCTGGCCTCTTCTCTAAAGTAACAAATGACAGGACAAGAGGAAATGGCCTCAAGTTGTGCCAGGGGAGGTTTAGGCTGGATATTAGAAAAAATTTCTTCACCGAAAGAGTGATGAGGCATTGGAACAGGCTGCCCAGGGCAGTGGTGGAGTCGCCATCCCTGGAGGGGTTCAAGAAACGTGTAGATGTGGTGCTTAGGGATGTGGTTTAGTGAGTTAGGTGATGTTGGGTTGGACTTGATGATCCTTGACGTCTTTTCCAACCTTAACGATTCTATGATTCTATATTAATTGTATACGTATAATTTATTGTATGTTGTTTTAAACTTTGTAACTCCTTTTTTTTTTCCTCTTCCCTGTATCAAGGACCAAATAGTCATAGCCCATTGCTCATTTCTCTCAGTGGGGACTATTCATCTTCTCTAAATATAACCAGCAATGGCCATGAAGTATTTCTCCGGTGGTCAGCAGATCATGGCACCAATAAAAAAGGCTTCAGGATAAGATACATAGGTATGTAAATCAAACTTTGTAAAATATGTGTAAAGTTTCAATATGGAACATATTTATTTCTGTGAAAAGGGTAATGTAAGCTATAGTTTGTAACATTAATTGCCCAGACTGAGAGGAAATGCAATCTGTTTTATATATGAACCTGATGATACTGATCTTGTGAGGAAAATAAACACCACACAGCCTCAGTAGGCTGTATGAAACACGTGCTTTGTAGAGATCTAAGCAAATGTTTCACAGGACTTTGGAGGGGCATAAGCCAGTACTAAAGATGGAAGAAGCAGCTTCTCCCTCCCACCATTTATTTGTGCTCATGTGCCTTTGTTCTTTGTACTGGTTCTATATGGAATTCATCATTAATGCTTTTGGTGGGAAAGAGGAAGAGGTGGAAACAAGTCAGGAGTGAGCAGCTATAAGGTGGAAAAATGTAAGACCCTGAAGGATTGAACCCTTTAATTTAAAGTTCAACAGGAGCAGCAAATCCTACTAGAGGGATTTATTAGTATGTCAAAAAACCCCGACATAGTGTGTGTTAGTAATTCAAATTAACATATTTATGAATAGTGTGTGGAAGGTAATACTTAACAAAGATTGATTTTTCTATAATTGTTTTTATAGAATTATTTAGTAATTTCTTTTTTATGGGATACTTATATTCATAATCAAGCTAAAGTAGATCTGTTGTAATTTACAGCAATTAAACTAAATCTATATTTTATTTTTTTATCATGACCAAAACCATGAAATACACAGAATAAAAAGTACTGAGGATAGTATCTGTAGATATTGGAGAAGTTATTGGCATAAGACAATTTCACTTTATGAAGTGGAGAAAGCAATAGAGAATAAATATAAAATTCTTTCTGCTGTGTTTTTTTTGTTTTTCTGTTTTGGACACTTCACTACTGCAGAAAAATAATTAGGCTCAAAACAGCCTGTAAAACAGTATCAGTGTGATCTTTCCCTGTAGGAAAAGACAGTCTTCTCAGAGGTAAATGTTGTATAGCTAGATAAATTCACTGTTGGGTAGACACAAAATGTTATATGGTACTGATTTTCATTGCCTGTAACTACCTGTTGGATCTGTTAAAAGAGAAATAAGAGGAAGTTCTTAAAACTCTTAAAAAAAAAAAGAACTATTGAGAGGTAGACAGGAAATATTTACTGGTAATCTGTATCACTCAGAAAGTACCAGTATATTTTCTTATACACTGAAGAAGTAGAGGTGTCTGTGTCTCTGGTTCTTCCAAGAGTATAAAGCAGGAGGAATTTAGTGTAAGGAAGAAAATATATTCATAGTATGTGCTGCGAAGGATATGGGAGTGCTTCTCAATCTGCTGCTTGCTTTAATAAAGTGTAAACAAACAGCCACATGACTCTATCCTGGTCAGAGGAAGCCTTTACCTGAGAAAACCATTGACCTGAAGCAAGTCATGGGGCATGGAAAGGCTTCCAGTGCAAGTGAAGCAGCACTTTTCTATTTGCCTGAGAAAATAGATACCAATAGTTACCAGCACTTCTTCAAAGCATGAAGGAAGCACTTGGAAACAAACTTCCAATTTAATTTGCTTTCTAACAAAATGGGAAAATGGCCACCTTGGCTAACCAGTCTTGACTTGTCCTTGAACCAAAACAATCAGAGACCAAGTTAAATTCTTAAACAAACAACATTTATCTTAACTGGCTGGAAGGTCGTAAGTCCCTATTGGTCCACTCCTTTGACGTGGTAGCCACAACAAAGTGACTTTGTACTCATGGACTTAATGAACAAGGGAGTTAAAAGAAATACAGGCATAATGACAGTATAGTAAGTAAGCAATCTTTTATGTCAGAGAGACTTAAAGTATATAAATCTGTTCAGATTATAACAACTCTATCTCCTAAAGATCTGTTTTGCTCTCAGAAAGATTTCTGAGGTTTTTTTCATAGTATCTAGATAAGACTTCTGTAGGACATTTTGCTTTCTAAATAAATCATCAAAATAAAAAATTAATTCAGTGTTTTTGCCATGGATTTATGGTTAGTCTCGTAAATATGATTAAAATCTATTTTAGATTTGTTAGTTTACTTCAGTTCTTTGTATCACAGAACTTTAAATAAATAGCTTCTTTAGGACCAGAAGGAAAAATATTTGAAAATAATTATGTGCAGTATCCCCTTGATATCTCCTTCTTAAAAGAAAAATTGTATACTACTGAAATTCATACAATTGCAAGATTTTATCATGAACGAAAATTCTGTAGCTTACTTGGTTTAAAAAAGAAGGTGCTAAAAAAAAACAGTTATAAAAGGGAGCTATCACTATATTTCCTTTGAGGCTAGGAAAACCTGAAGCCCTTATAAAGCCCTATTGTTTCACATTTATACCTAGTGAAATTGCTTGATGCGTGTGTGATCAGGACACAAAATACAAAAACTTTAGCAGTGGTTTTTCAGCTTGTTTTCAGATATCCACTGAATTCAACAAGAATTTGTCAAAAATTGTCACCTGGATTCTAAATGCACCTTTTATTTGTTCAATATTTATGTTTAAAGCTCTCTACTGTAGTACTCCAGAGTCTCCTCCACATGGTTTCATTGTCAGTCAGACAGGTGGACAGCTCAACAGTATGGTTCGCTGGGCTTGCGATCGAGGTTTTCGGCTTGTTGGAAAAAGTACTGCTGTATGCAGGAAGTCTCCATATGGTTATTACTCATGGGATGTTCCAGTCCCAGCTTGTCAAGGTAAATTCTTTCATTATAAAATAATACACACTAAGGCACTTTATTTTTTCTTTGCTAATGTAAGTCATCAGTTTTCTGACTTAAAATGAATAGCAGCTAATAATTTAATCATCATGTCTCTGTAACAAAATTTTTCGACCTAATAAAACTTTCAAAAACAAATGTATTTTTAAGAAACAGCATTTCAACAGGATTTGCTAAGACTGGCAGATACCAAAAACAATCCAAATCACTGTAAGGGGAAAAAAACCCCACAAATTTTAAATACGAAGTTATTCAAAAAGTTAATTTAAAACTGAATGTTTAGTAAAGTTCATTTATCATGAGCCAAGAACTATATAGAAACCAAAAAGACTTGAACCTTGCTACATTTCCAAGAACAGGAAGCTGGACCAAAAAAGCATTGCCTATGATGCGATTCTAATCTTTCATGGTTTAAATGGAAATGTAAAGAGAATTCATCAGGTTAACTGTATGCTTAGTTTCTTTTGCCTTATAAAAGCAAAACATATTCTACTTAACAAGGGAAAAGGAAACTGTTATTTAATACCAATCATAGCTGTATTCTAATTTTTCCTTTCCTGTAAAGAATGATGTTGTTCTAATAACTTACCTATGTCATTCTTCAGTGAACAATTAGAACGATTTTTTTCATGAAAATTTGCAGATGTGTTTATTCAAATTGTGTATGTTTTGTTCCTGTTGACCAGTGGAGATAGACGCTGTAGGAATGTTCCCTGTTAATTTCCCATGAGTTTGGGTTTTTTTTGACAAAAACTCTTTGAACTGTATGTTTCTAAAGCAAAACAACCTAATCTTTGTCAAAGGTGAAACTATTTTAGTTTCAAAGCTCTTTGATAAATTTCTATTAATATATAAAAGGTGTGCATGTGTTTTTAAAAACTGGAGTCCTCAAAAAAAAAAAAAAGTAGAAGCAGTGCATTTGCTACATGTAACTCTTTAGCTTTTTCTCCTCATCAGTTATCTAAGGGGCTGCCTTCATGACAGTTATTTGTTGAACTTGATCAGACTGTTAATGAGATGTATCAAACAATGTGCAATGAAAAAACCAAACAACTTACCAAATTCAAATAGCAGATGATTATTCTCAACATACCGAGTAGAATTCAGTAATGGAAACAGTTGCAATACTCAGATAATACTTGAAGAACAAGTGGAGTTAAGTACTTAGTAATCTCATGGTGTCTGATCAGGTACAAAGACTGTTGGTACCAGCTGTTAGCCTACTGAAAATCAGTTAACGTATGTATTAATTGAATAACAGTTAATTATAATTATGCATTTAATGAGGGCTAGCTTTGATACATGATATGAATTTTATTAAATTCTTCCAGAAAATCCTTGTGTGCGGAAAGTGGCTTGTGGCCACGATATGTAGCTGCAACTCACAACAGCAAACGCTTCAGATTCAACCTAAGGACACATTATTACTGCAAAAACCCTCAGGAATAAGCTGCTTCCTTACATCAGTCATACATTGAAGCTTCCCCTTGTTTTGCTGAGGTGAAAAACTGTCCCCCATACCTGGATGATACAGAAGATGTCTCATACAATCTCTTGTATCAAAATGTTGAGAACACCATCAGTAAATATCCCTCATGTTCTTTCACAGAAGATACTTACAAGACACAAGGGCTTTGCCATCCCCCCTACTAATGAGCAGTTCATGTTCACCACAAAGTAGTTCTAACTCTTAAGTGTGGGCTAGTGTTTCTTAGAACTTCGTGATGTAAAGGATGCACACTGTTTTAGCAGCTGTTATGATTATCAGTCAGAATTCACCAACTATTTTGCCAGATGATACCAGATGACAACATCCCAGTCTTACCTTCTGCTTCACATTCTCTGTCATTTATAGCATAACTAGCAAAGCCATTTTAGTCAGTTCTTTCACACATCTGAATGTAAGATTACCACAGCTGACCTTTTAACACAACAGAAAAAAGTATTAGGTATTTTTTTCTTTTGCATAGAAGTACAAGGGAAAAAAAAAATACTTGCAATGTCTTTAAAACATGCATGTCATTTAAATCTATTTGTTGTCTGTTTCCTAAATGAAGATTACCAACCAAATTACAGTAGCAGTTACTGGCATCATCCTATAGGAAATGAGAAATCTAAGGACTCAAAATTTATGAAATCTTTAATGATACCTCTACAATCAGCACAGCTAGTGGTTTGTGATGGTTTGGGGGTTTTAAGTCCATTTCTTGGCATACATTTTTTACTGCCTGCAGACTGTATTTAAACTAATGCTTTCTCTTTACATTTTCATTTTGTATCTGTACCATTATTATCACTTTTGAATCCTCTCCTGTAACTAATGAATGCCAGTAGCCTTTTCCACTAGAGCTTTTTTTTTCCAACTTCATGAGTAATGTTAGAGAAATTTTTAACTATCTCATTCTTATACCTATGTGAATAGAACTCTTGATCTAAATAGATAATACCAGCCATTCTTCAAATCACTTGCACTATGGGAATGAGAGAACCTGAAAAATCCAGATACACACTTTAACCTTGGATGAAAGCTTTTTTACATTATTTATAGAACTAAACATACCTCACTAGAAGAGACTCAATGCACTAGTAAGGAATCAAAAAGAAATGCCTCAAGCCAGACTTCTGCAATTACCTGAAACCTGTTTCAAAGCTAACAAAAAAGCACCCTTCCTCTGTCGTGAAAAGAAGTAAAAGGAAATAGCTTCAAAATATAATATTTTATTAATATAATGGTAACAATAATGCAAATTAATTGCAAAGTTTTACTGTTCTTTTAGATACTAACTCTTCTGTTTATATAAACCTACGTTAAATGAATCATAATCTGAAATTGTAGTCATCCATGTATCCATCTCAGTAATGATATTAAGCCTCTGAACACAAATTAAAAAAGGGTTTCCATGGTCAACTAAATAGTGAGGGTTGGTTATGATAAACTTTTGAGAGACTGACTAGGTTTACAATGATCTGTCTGAATACAAGAATGAAGATGAGTTCATATAGATGGTTGAATAATTACAATTTATCATAGATCTCAGAAGCTTCAATGAACTTTAAAATGTTTTTCCCCCAGTTGTTTTTACATTTTAATTTTTTATCTCAGCATTGTGTCCTTGGTTTTAATTATGAAATATTTATCTTGCAAATAAACATTGTCTCACACAGGCCTCATTGGAAATCAGTATTAATATTTTACAATAAGGATAACAGGCAAATGCTTTTACAGGAATTGTAGGTAGAGATGCTAAGTAAGTAAAAATTAAAACACAACACTATATCCAGAAGAAATCTCTATCTCAGAAATCTAAATTGTCCATAACAGCAGACAGAAGTGTTGCATAACTGGTGATTTTTATGCAAATTATATTAAAGCATTTAAAAAAATATATAAGAAGGAGAATATGAAGAATATCTGGTTAGGTATGATACCTGTTTAGTTATTATTTTCTCAAAAATTAAGCTAAAGTACATTTGTTGTGGTCTGCAACAAGTATCTGATGTGTAAATTGTACCTTCTACCTTTATGGTTTTTTAGACATGGAGATAGCTTTGGGGGAGTCATATGCATTAGAACAAATAATATACATAAGAAAAGTCTTGTGTTTATTAAAAATAAACTCCTGTTTATTTCCAAATGCATGGCTATATTGGGACAGGTTTGAAAACTCAATAACTTACTAAATGCCAAAGAAATATTTGCCATCCTTTAAAGTGATTTGTAAAGGCAATCTACAGGAAATTTATTTTTCATAAAATTTCTGAATACTTCACAGACTAAGTTCACAGGACTATGTAACTGAATAGTTTCAGTAGTCTTGCCGATGTTTGAAATGCTCCCGGTAAATGTTATCACTTCTAGAGTGATGTCTGCATTGATACTCTTTTTTTTTCGTATATCCCTGAGATATGAAAGGTAGCTATATCTGCTAAGTGTTGTTCTTAAGTGAGGCAGAGCAGAGCAAATATAAGGATTGGAGGTCTTTTTTAGGGTGAATAGTCTGATTTCAGTTTGGGAAATTGCCATTACAGGAACTTTTATTAGTGTCTTAACATGTAATGAAGGGTATTTAGGAACTTCATCCCAGTCTAATATTAATTTCTGAAATTTCAGATATGTCTTTAGAATGTGCTGGTGGTCTTTGAGAACTAATAAAGTTCAGGTCTTCCGAGGGCTGTATGTGTACATCTTTGGAATTGGAACTGTGTTCTGAAGTTTGTGAAGAAAGAATAGATTTTAATATTTCAGTTGTGATTACAGTTATGATGTTGATTTGCAATACTGTCCAAGCTGACAAATAATGACCAAACATTTCTGTGCTAGACCTGTTTTCTAGGCACTTCGGATGTTCCATTTTTGCCATTTTTTTCCTGTCAAGTTGTCAGATGTGTCAATAACTTGTCTTGATCTTTTCACATTTTTTCCCTTAGCTAAATGCTAACTTTCTGTGCAAGTTTCCACATATGTAAAATTCAGCTTATACTCACTGTAAACTAAAAATGTCATTGAGTGATTCCTTGGGAGCTCTGTTGTTTGTATAAAAGACTGTTATCAAGCATTTGGTATGCTGGGATGAAGCTTATTTCTTAAGAATTTAAGGTTAAGTGAAGAATATATTTTTCTTGTGCCACAAGATTGATTCTGTATAGCATGGATAATATGACTTCAAATTGGTCAAGTTGCTAATGGAGATTTTTGAATACTGAAGAAGAAATTAACCACAGTAAACATAAAACGTTTCAGGTTGTATCAACAAAATATCGTATATATAGCTGATTGCTAAAAGAAACAGAATTTGCAGTATGTGAACAAGTAGTGCTGTATCATTCTTTGGTGCTCAGGATCATAAGCAACAGTTGTTAACATGTTGCAAGTCTTTTGGGCATGAATATTAGTTTTTATACCCTGCTGAATACCGGCCCTGATGTAACAGGAAGTGGACTTGATTCTGGCAACTCCATTATTGTCCAAAGCTTCCTTTTATCATTAACATGAGGTTTTGAAGGAAGAGGTTAGCTTGGCCAGTTATGCAGTGAACAGTTTTATTTGATTATTACCTTGGTTATAGCAGTTTTTGTCTATCCTCCTCTTTGCACAGATAGGTCTGGCTAGTGTTTGCTGCTGCAATCCAAGGTATTGAAGAATTTGAGATACAATGAGCACCAACTTGGTAATAAATTTTCACTTTAGTGTTATGGGGGGTCAGTTTCTTTCTTCAGTGATATCAGGTGAAATAGCACAGCTTTGTCAGACATTTAGTAAGAAGTGGAAGATAAACCTTCTTGTTTAGTTAACAAGTTAACTTCTTATCCCTCTGAGATAATTTCCTTATACTCCATGAAGATAGAGTTCAATTACTCTTTTGGGGCTTTCACTGTCTCCTAATCACTGTTTCCTTATTTTCTTCTAGACATGTGTTTGTTTCTAGTTGCCAGTAGATATTGTGATAGCCATAAGATATGAGTTTTTATGGTTGCCCAGAAGATGTGATGAGTATTAGTGCTTTGCCTGTGTCTCAGCTGTGATTATTAGCTTTGGTACAGTCCCACACTGTTGTGATATTGCTTATGAAGCAGATCTTACTTCAGATTAGCTCACAATAGGGGCAAAAATAGCTTACTCTTTTTTTTTTCTTTTTTTTTTTTTGTGGTCAAGTATTTATACATAGTCTAGGAAGTTTAACTTTTCATATCTCTGCATAGGCAGGATAGGTGTTCTCTTAGAATCCAGTTCTAAGTGAAGTACTTAATTAAGTGCCTAAGCCCTTTTTTTTTTGGATCTGAGTATTTTCTTTAGAGTAAAGAGTATTTTCTTTCTGCTTTACAGGAGAAAAACCAGAATGCTCGGAGTTAATTTTAGTGCTTTAACAGAGGTCACACAGTGCATCTGATGGCAGAAATCTGAAGTACAATCAGATTGTACTTCCTGATGTCTCAGACTGGTGCTTTACTCCTTCAACCATGCTGATAATTTTTTTCCAGATATTCTCTATTGCCTCTTCTTTGATTATCTTTTGCATTTTGAATGGATAGCTGCAGACTTAAGAACTGTTCTTATTTTTAACCTCCTCTATCAAAAGAAGAAAACTTCCTGAGATTTAATTCCCTAAATTTTGAGATAATTTATTTGTAGGATTAAAACACAAATTCATGAGTTAAAAAGTAATTTTATGAGCTTAAGACTGTTGATGTTGTAATGCATAAACCCTTTGAGATGAGCGGAAGCTTATAGTGAAGAAAATACAAAATGACTATGTCTTTCTTTTTACTCAGCAATATCTTGTGGAATTCCTAAAGCTCCATTAAATGGTGGGATATTAACTACAGATTACTTAGTTGGCACCCGTGTTACTTATTTTTGCAATGATGGATATAGACTATCAGCCAAGGAACTTACTACTGCAGTCTGCCAGCCGGATGGTACCTGGAGCAACCACAATAAAACACCTCGCTGTGTAGGTAAGTAACATGTAAAAACTCTCCAGTGACTAAGAACCTGGCTGTACATTTTTTTTTTTATTTATCCAAGATGCAAATCTTCACATTACATGAACTTTCTGGTTGCTTTAATGTATGAATAATTGCTGGTATTAAATTAATGTGAAATACATACTTGAAATGTATGTATCTGAAATACATTGAAACATTCTGTGACAGCAGAAGAAATACGCTAGAGATTATAGAACACATTCAAACTGATAATTAATTTGCAGATAAATCAAATTTAATGGTTGCAGAGGTTTATGCAAAATCCATCTTTTCAGTGAGAGCAGCACAGTTCATGGACTGTTAACAAACCCTTTTCACTATCCAGAATAGCAAAGTCTCTGATACTCTGGGTACTTGCTTGAAACTGCTGCTTATTATTTGTATTCAGCCCATCATTATAACCCTACACCATCTAAACTTGGGGGAACATTACAGACAAGAAAATGCAGTCCCAAAGAGAAGTTATAAATGGAGTATCGGTCCCATCAAAGTTATAAATGAGGTATGAAAACCCAGGTGATTGTAAGACTGATACAGAAATGTCAGAGTGTCTGATGCACATTAAGGTTTGGATTATTTCACCCAATGAATTTTTGAAAGAAAAAATACCTTGGAAAAATTTCCATGGATTTTTCCTTTTTTCTTTTTTTTTCTTGTTACTGTAAATTGCATTCCTTCATGCCTTTTCCTTTATCCAAAGAAGCAATCCAAATAGAGAGGAAGAAATAGTATCCAGCAAATATTTTCCTCTGTGACTTTGATCATGGAAAAAATGCTATGCTCGTTAAATTTCTATTAGATTAGGGCTATAGAATTTTTTTTTTTTGTTTGTTTTTGGAAGAAGTACACATAGAATTAAGACATGAGATAAAAATGTGTAGCTGATGAAAAACCATCTTGAATATGGATAGTATTTTATCTGTCACAAATGTGCAGCATCTCCAAATGAGCCTTTAAAGTCTTTAAATTCTATATCTCAATAGAATTCATGTGGGTTGAAAAATAATTGCTATATTGAAGTATAGCTAACATTTTAGTAAAGACTCTGATGTTTGTTGTAAAGTGTCCTAGGAGTTGTATGACTATCAATCTATTGTGAATTCAACCATTGTATAGAACCTATCCGTACCAATTGCATAGCTGTGCATGCACAGTCACTCCTCTGTCTGGGCTATTGATCATTATTAATTAAATGAGACAACTCATACCTGCAATTTCAAATACAGCTTTACTCTTCAAACAGTACATCCTTGTGTTTAAAATCTATTTGTGAATTAATAACAGTACAGATTTTTCTGATTTGTCTATACTAAGGCACAAATAATTCTCTCGTTTTTTGTTATTTTGAAAGTTGTTACATGTCCAAGCATCAATTCTTTTACACTGGAACATGGAAGATGGAGAATAGTGAATGGTTCACATTATGAGTATAAAACAAAAGTAGTCTTCAGCTGTGATCCAGGGTATTATGGTTTGGGACCAGCATCTATTGAGTGTCTTGCAAATGGCACCTGGAGTTGGAGAAATGAGCGGCCTTACTGCCAAAGTGAGTACATGTTATATCTGCATCTGCTCTACAGACTTCAGATAAAAATATTTTATTTGGCTGCATTAGAAATTAACTAATTAAATATTGGAATCAGTTAATTAGAAAAATGTTTCCTGGATGGAATTCCTGGCTATCCTAAAGGCTATTATTTACAAATACAGTCCATTAGGTTTTGTGTCAAGGAAATACCTGTAAGCACACTTCCGGATTTTGAAAGTCCCTAAATCTATAAAGTTACAAATAAGTAATAGATAACATTATTATTTTTCTACGTCAGGAATGCTGTATAGTCTCGAAAAATGCAAAAACTTTGTATCCTGTCTGCACACTTGATCAGTAAAATAATCTCTCCTTTTAGCTGGTTACCGTATAGCATGCAAGCCTACATCATTTCTACCATGAGCTGGTATCCTGATAACCTGCAATAGCTACTTTTCAAAAAAAATAAGTCATGAATATACTTTAAACAAGATAAATGTGTGGCTACAGTTATGCTCGCCTGCCCAACCCCTGTGAAAAGCGGGTTTCTTAGTGTATTTCATTTTAGAGATCTGCTTTTCAAAATTGTGGGGGTTTGGGTATACTTTGTAGCCCCAAAATTCTTCCTCTTTGTGAGACACCACATCACGTACACTTTGATAGAATGGGATATGACTGTGGTTTTGGTGCCTGTATCTAAACTGTGGGTATCTGCATGTATGTGTATAAATCCACACATCTTAAAAGTATGAAAAAAATGTGTAGATAGTCCAGATAATTGTGGTTTAGAATAAATTTCGAATTTATTGAAAATATATTTGCAACTGAAAAAAAGGCTGGAAAATGCAATTCCTAAGACAAATAAATTGTATTGAAAATTAACCTTAATTTTCAGTGCTTTATAACCTACTGGAAGTTTCATTTCTAAATTAGAGGATTTTGAAAAGTTAATTACAATATTTCACATCTGCTAGTGTTATAAATATTGTGTATATGTCTGTATCCATATCTCTATCTTGGTATATAGATATTTTATATAGTAAATATGTATTTGCAGCCCTTTGTTCTTTAAAAGACAAACATTTTTCACTATGTTTTGGGAAGCTTTGTTTGCAATATTACCACTTTTTTTTTTTTTTTTTTTTTTGCATAAAATGCACTAACTGCTTTCATTCTTTGTCAGTCTACCATCTTGTTTACTAATAGTGACGTTATTTTTCCTAAGTCTTAAAATAAAATTATTAAAGAAAAAATATTATTTTGAGTTAAAAGATGCTTCAAATAGTAAATGAACAGCAAGGAATTCTGTAAACTTTGTTCACTCATTATAACAACGTATTGTGTAAATGCTAGGGCAAGTATTTTATTATTAACTAGAACATAAAAATGTCATCTTTCCAAAGACACATGAAGACAATTTTTAAAATTGCAACGATTGTGATATTCCAATATTAAGAAAAAGTCACTTATAAACCCAAGGAAATTAAATAGCAATTAGTAGTGTTCTGAACAATGGGCTTTTTTAACTTTACAGAGACAATATTTATTGGTGTCCCCTCCCTTCTTTCTGAAGTATTGTTTCTGGGGAAGTAATAGTCTTTGTATGCAGAGTTTTTCATCTATTTTTTTCTACAGCGCAAAATACTTCAGGTTGTGAAATTTATTTATATGTCTGGTTGACTGGTTGATAAGTATTATTGTATGTAGGTTGTGGTACTCAGCTGTACGTTTCTGTTTTGTTTTGATTTTGTCATAAAGTTATTTCTTGTGGAGAACTTCCTACACCTCCAAATGGGAATAAGATTGGAACTCAAATCACATACGGATCTACAGCTATATTTACTTGTGACTCGGGATACATGCTAGTTGGCTCTGCCGTGAGGGAATGTCTGTCTTCTGGGCTCTGGAGCGGAATTGAGACCAGATGTTTAGGTATGGCTACTGCTGTCATGGCTTACCTATTTTCTTTCTCTCTAGCAGGCAGAAAATAAGCAAAGTGAATCAGCATGTCTCTTTCTGTTAGCAGAGACCTTGAAGAGAGTTCTGCATTTTAAAAATGTGCATGGCTGAGTTGTTTTTCTTATCAAGTTATGACTGTGGTTACCTTTCCACGTACTGAATCACTTTATTAATATCTTCTCCACATGCAAAACCCGTGTCACTGGTTTGCTGCAAGTGTCTCTAAAATAGACCTATACATTAATGGCAAGACTGACTGATGTGTCAGCTTTAACGCATATCCTCAGTAAAATATCTGTGTAGTAAACCTGAACTTAGTGGTTATGTTATAGAATTAATCTGTACACTTGCAAAAACAAGTTCTACCTTGTTATTTAGGTGTTCGGCAAAAAATGTGAGGTTTAGTTGTGTTAAAAGTTTGAATTCTCTTTGCCTCTTTGCTCTTTCCCCTGAGACTCAATAGCCATGAAGTTAATGTAAGGATCTTGATTTGATCCTTCACTGAACGTAGTGGGATCTGGATCAGTATTCGCTCTCCATAGCTGGTGAGAAGAAACAGTGTTCCAATTGAAAAAATAAACAAAACAGAACAGCAAAGAGCTCCTGAAATATTTCTGTTGTGCAAGTCCTAAAAAACAAATACAGGTTTCACAAGATTTTATGGTGAAAAATATGAAAAGAATCACTTTAGCCTTTTAAAATAAAGTAACAGTCAAAGACAAGAACCACGACTGTTGTGTCACCAAGGTTACAGACTGCCTCTCAAAATTTGTTGTGCTTGATCTTTTTCTGTACTGAAAATATTTTCTGGGGGAAAGTCTATGTAATAAATCCTGTAATAAATTCAGAAACACAGGACAGATTTCTACTGAATATCCTGTTTATAAAAAGAGATTGACAAATCTGTGTATTCTGTTATACACTTTCCTCAGGGAAAAATATTTAAATATTTGATGAAGAAATTAATTGTTCTGTTTCTGTTTAAATGAAAACTTAGCATATGTGCATTATTTATGACATTAATTTTATTTATTTTAATTTACTGACATGACTAACAATGATAATTAAAACATATAGTTTCCTAACAATAAAAAAGGTTGAGGTTTATTTATTTATATTTTTAATGCCTGTAATCAGATATTTATTAAACTGAGCATTTCCCAGAGTTGAAATATATGAGGTTTACTTGGTTAACTCCATAGTACTTTCATATTTTTTAACTGATATGTGAATGATTAATAAAATTTCCCAACTTTTCCTAAGATTTCTCTAACACTGAGATTTTCTTCCCTTCTTTATTAGCACTATTTTCAGACTATTAAACAAAAACCACTATCAAAAGATCATTACTTTACAACATCATGATTTGAGGATCAGGACTGCTTTTTGTTGTTGTTGTTAATATGGCTTGGCAGGAGGAAAAACATAGAGATTTCCAGAAAGCAGCACAATTTTATAAGGGCTGTGGATGGATCACATCAATGTAAACCATGTGAAAACTGGGGAAAAAAAGATTATTTTCGACAAAATTGTCAAACTCATTAGAGGAAAGTGATGTTATGCAAAATTTTCTTCTTTGTGGATTGGTGAGCTTACTCTAGCTTTTCACATTTCATTAAAATTGTGAATCCTTCCTCTTCAACTCAGCTGGACTACACTTTACCCTCATTTCTTAATTCCTTCTTCTTTCTCAGTTCCTCCTGACATCTAAACATATTGATAAAACAGATATGTTGATATTCTCTTATTTACCTAAAGTCATTGCTGTCATTTCCTACATACATCCTGGGAAGAATCAGCAATTGCTGGAGTGATAGATGTGTTCGGTTCTCCAAGTTGGTATTAGGTCTGCAATCAAGATAAACAGTGAACTATGATTAATTTTTTTTAAAGTCCATAAGACGTTGTATTTTCTTATTAATCTTGATGCTTTGAATTATGTTATATTTAGTTCACTTGGAGGACTAAACACGCCTTTATATAATGCTAAGTATCCATATGAATTAAAATGCAGTCATGAAGAATGGAGTTTACTTGATCAATAAGATATATGGAGGTGAGTTTCCAATATATGACTAATACTAGAGGAGTTTTTATTAAAGACAGATAGGTAGCAGATAAAAAGCTACTTGTGTTAGAGTGAGCATTAAATGTCAGCATATGTTCAAACCATACAATTGTATCAGGAGTACCTTTCATCTCTTCTCCTCAGAGAAGTAGTAAAACCTCACATACTCTGTGTTTATCTGCATTAACAAATAATCCAGCAGAAAGAAGCAGATCATGAGACAAATAATTGGTTCTGAATTCTCTCTATCTGCGTTACATATGGTTCAGAGAATTTTCCTTGGACAGTCTTTGGTCTAGTCCTCTGGGCTAAATGTTGCCATTACTCATATGGTTCTAAGTTGTCAAAAAGACCTCTCAATAGCTTTGACCCCTTTGTCTGCAAAAGGAAGTGGAACACTTACGTTGTGCGCCTAGAGCTGAGCTTCCCAATGTGCTTCCTTTGAAAGGAAACTACTTTGTTCATATAAAAACCACTTGGCACATTTAAGAGTTACAAGGGGGATCTGCACCTAAATGCTAATGTAGACACAACCTGTGGCTTTTTACCTGAGGAATTTTTACCCCAGTTTTACTCAACTCTCTCTTCCCTTAATTCATACGAAAATACCAATTCCAAACACTAATGAGTCATTGGTGACAGCCTGCTACTCACAAAGGAAATATGATGACATATGAGAAAACAATTATCCAACAGCTCTGTACAGAGCAATGCTTTCAATGGGGTAAAAAGAGCAGCAGACGTACCGGCTGGGGCAGAGCAACCATGTAAGCTGACAGTGAAGAGTATACAGTGCCTGAGTCAGTGCTGCGGAGAGGGTGTGGGACAGGTAAAGATCTGTCATTTAGCCCTTCCAGTTAATTTGTAGCTGAAAGATAATATGATAAAGAATGAAAAGATTATTTTTTGTAAGACCAGTTTGTAAGATGTGTGTATATTAGTGAATGAAAGCACCAGTGGGGAGGTTAGATAATCAAATAAGGTATAAAAAGATATTAAATTTATGTATAACATGGACCAAGTAAATCAGGAACTGAAATATATACATATTTACGTTAAATGTAATTTATGTGTTTGGAAGAGCAAAGTAGGGAAGTAGAGCTGGAAAGTTATTTTTCTTTTTTTTTTATTTGAGAGGAAAGTATACATACTCAAGAGTGACTGTACCTTTAAATTTCTATCAGGTAAGGAAAAAGAAATTGTACTATTTGTATTTTCCCAATCAGCTTTCAGTTGCTGAAAAGTTTCTGTGGCTCTGTATTGTCTGAAGTATAGCCTTTTTGCTACTGTTTTCATCTGTAAAACTTTTGGAAAAACATACAAGCAACTCGCTGAAAAGTTTCTGTGGCTATGTATTGTCTGAAGTATAGCCTTTCTGCTACTGTTTTCATCTAAAACTTTTGGAAAAACATACAAGCAACTAATTTCTTCCTCTTCACTGTTTTTAAACATCTGCTTTGAAACTCATGGTGTTTCAGCTAAAAGGGGATCTGTATCTCCAGTGATAAAGAATTAGTATCTCTGGAGTTAGCCATATGCTTCTCTTTGTTCTTCAATACTACTGCATAATAGTAACAACTAGACTTCGGAATGAGGTATAGGATGTTTCATCTTTAAAGAATTATTCAGCCATTTCAAAGAACTCAGCAGAGAACTTCCCTCTCTGGACTATGCATTAAAAAAGATTTAAAAGAATGTTTCCATTCATCCTGAAGAGTTTTAGTACAACTTGAACAGCTGGCAAGGTGGGGATCTTCTGAAAGTAGCAGGAGAAAGACCCAAACCCCAGTTTTGTCCAGGGCTGTGCTACTGTTGTTTCAATACTGTGATTTTCTATAGAAGATGTTGCTTGTGAACAGGAGAGTGTAAAAAAATACATCCTTATGAAAAATGCAAGCCCTGTGGAGAAAGTAATTCCAGCAAATAATTCTTCCCTCCTTGGCTCAGGTCATCTTGACAGGTTAATTAATTTTGTTGAATAATAATAATATATTGATATATAGATTTCTTTCACTACAATGCTCATTTTTGAAATTAAAAAATAAGGATAGGCACGTTTTTGCCATTTCATGTATTCTGTATTCATGATTCCTACTCTTGCATCTCAGGGAGTAACTTGCAGAAAAGAAACCTCATTTGCAGCAGAGGTTTCAAAGGTTCTGGCACTAAGTTATTATGCTCATTCTTCATCGCTAGAGCTGGATTTCATATCAAGTTAGGTAATTTATTTGATGCTCACGTGTTATTAATATCCTTAATTTCTATGTTTTTATTAATTTTGTTTCTTAATAATATTTAATGTAGTTATTCTTCTCAAGCTTTGCTAGACTGGAAATTGGGATTGCTATAGTGCTTATTTCCCCCCTCAAATCTGTTGCTCAGTAAAACCTTCACATTTAATCTCTTTCTTTGTAGCATTCACTCATTGCCTCTACAAAAGTGGCATCTTTGATTCAGTATTATAAATTACAGGTTATATTAAGACCTAGGGGCCTCAATTGGATTCACAGAACTGCTATATAGGTCCTTTATATCCGTATCGTAGAAAAGATGGAAATATACCCAGTGTTATGATACAGCACTAAAATAAAGACATTGGCAATGAACAAGGCCATCCTGAAAACAGCCTACAATAGCTTCCTCTAAAATAGTCTGGAGCACTAACCTAGTATGAAGTTGGCTATTTACTACTAGGGTGTTAGAATATTTCCCCCCTCCCTCCCCCAGTAATAGGAATTGTGATCATCTAATTGTTGCAAATTGTTGAATGGAGATTTTACTTAACATTAGCTAATTTTATTTTAGCTTTCGTCTGTCCATAACCAAGCTCTTAATGCAATGCAGTAAATGTTCTATTTGTGTTTGTATTTGGCAAGGTACCATGCAAGGGTATATATATTTTTTTCTCTAGTTCATTCTGATAAATGCAGATCAGAAATATGATATTGATCTTACTGCTTGAACCACTTCCTCTGTCTCATATTTCCCACAAATATTATATGATTGTTCTTCATTTTATGTTTTCATTAGCCTTCCAAAGTGGCTACAACAGCTTTATGTTTGCTTGTAATTGGTCTTAGAATCAGAATATTACTCTGTGGATAAAAAAGTGATAATTCCATTAGATAATAACAGTACTATTAAGTCTTTTATCCATGATAAGTAAATACCTAATGACTTACTGGCTGTTTAAACAGGAGTATAAATTGATAATAATATTATTTCTTAATTTCTTTCTCATATATTTGGGAAATAAATTTAAGGAGTATAAATTGGTAATAAAATTATTATTTCTTAAATTCTTTCTCATATATTTGGGAAATAAATTTCCTGGCAAACAAGAAAAATTAAAAAAACCCAGAAGACAACATAGTTGCGCAGTATTGGAACCTTTGTTTTCTCAGCACAACTCTTAGTTTTTTCTCAACAGACCTTTGCTTTCTAATTCCTTATATTTTTGCATCTGTATTCAGTTTTCTGCCATAGTTTTTCTGTCAGATTTTGTTTGTATCTACAGAGAGATCCCTCAATATGATACCTGGTTTGCAGTATTTGCATTCCATCCCCAGTGAAAACACTCCACCTGCAGAGCTAAGCTCCTGAGCAGTTTTGTATCTGGATTGCATTTGGGAGGATTACGTTAGCTGTCTTGTTCCAAAAGAGAGTTAACCTTCTGGTTATATTGAATGAAGGCTAGTTATTACAACAGTCAGTTTTATTATTTTATTCAGCTTCATTATACCAAATTTCACAACAAAACTGCTCCTCTTCCTTAATGATTCAATTAGGGCAAGTATGACATATTTCTCAAATCAGAACAGATTTAAAATCGTGTTCATTTATGACTTTGCACTATTTTTTGCGGTAGTGAAATCATACGTTAGTCCTCGTTTATACCAGTGTGACAAAAACTGACATCAACTACGTGGTACATAATTCATATATATAATACAAGCAAGTGAGTGGAAAAATATTTTAGAGATACAGCTGTGAGATAAAATGGAGGAACAGAGTTGATCTTTGATGTCGTTACACAATAAGTATGTCTCATTCAGAAACAAAGTCAGTTTCTCAGAAAACTATACATGTGCAGTATTTGTTTTTCTCAGACTACCAGAAAATCAGCAGTAAACTGAAAGCTTTGAAAACTTTCCACAGCGAAAAAACACCTCCAAAACCCCAAACTGTGTGTATATATATATATATATATTTGCACCTACATATATATAGGTGCGAACATGTAATACACAAAGAAAAGCATCAAAGGCTACTGAATGTAACTTCAAAAATTCATTTTAGAATTTTAATACGGGGAAATTAATATTTTTATTTGTCACAAAAACCTTAAAATAAGAGTTTAAAATTGAAGTGCTGAAAATCAATTAGAAGAATTGGTCATAAAAACTACAGAGATAATGCAGTAATGAATACAAGCATGCCCTTAAGATACAATGAATATTTTGGAATTCTTTTCTTCACAGGTCTCTTACGAGAAAAATGGCTAAAGGGAAGAATTCTACTAATAGTCATGAGAAAAATAAATAATTGTTGATTTGTTTGCATTGTAAGTAAGATATATTTATAACGTCCCCATGGATTGATGTAGACAGCAGACAACACCAAGCTGTGTGGTTCGGCTGACATGCTTGAGGGATGGAAGGCATCCAGAGGGACATGGACAAGCTCGAGAAGTGGGCACATGTGAACCTCATGAGGTTCAGTAAGGCCAAGTGCAAAGTCCTGCACGTGGGTTGGGACAGTCCCTGGTATCAATGCGGGCTGGTGGATGAAGGGGTTGAAAGCAGCCCTGAGGAGAAGGACTTGAGTGTACTGGTGGATGAAAAGCTGGACACGATCTGGCAACATGTGTTTTTAGCCCAGAAAGCCAACCATATCCTGGGCTGCATTAAGAGAAGTGTGACCAGCAGGTCAAAGGAGGTGATTCTGCCCCTCTGCTTGTGAGACCCCACCTGGAGTACTTCATCCAGCTCTGGGGTCCTCAGCACAGGAAAGACATGGACCTGTTAGAGAGAGTCCAGAGGAAAGTCATAAAGAAGATCAGAGGGCTGGAGCACCTCCTGTATGAGGACAGGCTGAGAGAGTTGTGGTTGTTCAGCCTGGAGAAGAGAATGCTGCTCTCTCAAGGGAGACCTTGTAGCAGCCTTCCAGTACCTGAGGGTGGCCTACAGGAAAGCTGGGGAGTCACTTTTTGCAAGGGCAAAGGGGTAATGGCTTTAAACTGAAAGGGGGTAGATTTGGACTAGACATAAGGAAGAACTTTTTTACAGTGACGGTGGTGAAACACTGGAACAGGTTGCCCAGGGAGGTGGTAGATGCTTCATCCCTGGAAACATTCAAGGTCAGGTTGGACGGGGCTCTGAGCAACCTGGTCTAGTTGAAGATGTCTCTGCTCATTGCAGAGGGGGTTGGACTAGATGACCTATAAAGGTCCCTTCAAATCCAAACCATTCTATGATTCTATGATTGATATTTGTAATGGATTGATATATTTATAACATTTATATTATTTTGATGTGGATTTTTTATATTTATTTAAATGTATTATGGTGTAATGTTACCATTAAGTTTAATCTTAACCAAAATAAAACTAAGGGAAATAATATAGAATTTTACAGATTTTAATAAAAACTAGTTAGTCATATATTTTGAAAATAAATTTGATAACATACATGACATTTAATCTGTTTGCTACAGTTTTTGTAAATTTTTTATATGTGTACGGTTCTACCTATACAAATACAATACTGTGGTTTTCCTCAAGGTAAGGAAGTCAATTTAAAAAAATGAAATATGTTCAGCATTTTTTTGTTTTCATTAAGGATGTATATTTAAAGTTTCTCTCACTTATTTACTGCTAATTTTTTCCTTTTTTTTTTTTTTTTTATTATTTACTTTGAAAAATCTAGCTGGTCACTGTGGTATTCCCGAGCTTATAGTCAATGGTCAAGTAATTGGAGAAAATTATGGATATAGAGACACAGTTGTATACCAATGCAGTCCTGGTTTTCGGTTGATTGGTTCTTCTGTACGAATATGTCAACAGGATCACAACTGGTCTGGTCAGCTTCCATCTTGTGTGCGTAAGTAAGCATGGCAACACATACAGATTTATGTTTCAGGAATGTCTGTGTCAGACAAGCTGAGGAGTGACTTTGCAACTTAGTTTACATTAAAAAAAAAAAAAAAAAAAAGATTTAAAACAGATCCTCAAAAGTATGTGGCCACCTGAAATCTGTGATTCATCTAGCAAGTGAAGTTTAAAGTTGTCACTTAAAATTTCCGTTGTATCTTTTGGCTACCAAATACCTGTCATTTTTATATGAATATGAAATGTCTTCAAAAAGTAATGAGACGTAGGTACCCAGGTACTCAAATTTGAAAATGGCTTTATCTCCTTAGTGGCTTTTGGAAATATTTAATTTGACTGCAGTAGTTAGACAAGTTGATACCCTTGAATTCCACTGCCAGCACTGATGATTAAAATATTTGCTTCAAGAAACTTATACTTTTTTTTTTTTTTCTTTCTGTCTCCCGGAAATGCTGTTATTTTATTTTCTGGTTTGGATTTTGGCTTTTTTTGGCATGAACTTTGTTAATGAGGCTCCTTTGGTGTGATAAGTGTGTCAACATATCCCATGAAATAGCATTATGTAATAAAAGAAAATTCTGTATTCCACTTAGAAAAATTTGAGAGTTCTCAAAGGGTTCTCGAACAAATTTGTTTCAGTAATTCAGGTTCAGTAATATCACTGTATTGAAAACGTACTAGTCCGCCTCCAAATATTCTATTTTTATAGCTACATTTTTGTAGGAGAAACTATTTGAATGATGAAACATAATACACAGTGTTAATTCATTACCCTTACCTCCCACTCTTGTTTTACATAGAACTAGAAATACGTAACACTACTATAATGATTGTATTTCTTAATTTTGTTTCCACTTTATGAACTAGTAATAGATCATTACTTCTTTATATTAAATTTCAGACCAACACACTTCTTTATCAATAACTGTTAAGGCAATAAAATTAGACACCATTAATCATGAATTTCTAAATTAAAATGTTAATATCAATGTTAGAACTGAAAGAAAAAATTGTTTTGGATGTGCTAACAGCAGAGAAAATGGAGATATGTTCTTCCTCTAATCGAATAGAAGGTGCTTGTTTGGGTACAGGGGGATGCCCAATACAGCACTTCAGAAAAGGATACAAGACTTGGGAAAAATCTTAGACTTGCAAAAGGCTGCTATAGACAGCAGCTGTCTCCAACTTCATGACAGATATTTAGGAACAGCTCCACTTCAGATCAAAGGTCCAAAGGAAGTGTACAAAAATAGTCTCACATTGCTTTATATGTTTACATTTAGGTGTTTTAATTGAATTTTTGAGATGTGTTTAAATTCAGCAGTTCTGACCTTTTCACTTTTGAAATCACCATTCTTCTAGCTTACACATTGGGCAGACGTGTTACTACTGTTGTGTGTTCCTGCTGTACATGCATGGCTATTACTCGAAATTTTATGCAAATTTCATCTTCTGTTTTCACAAGAATTATTTTTTTATTGCTATAATACATACATTAAAAAATCTCTATGGGCTGAGTGCGTATCTTATGTGCAATTCCTTATGTAAAAAATTCTGATACTAGTAACATAGAGATAATATATTTAATTAAAATAACTTAATGATATTAATAGAACATGCAGAATTCAATTTAACTTTCATTCATAGAATATACTGTGTCTTGTCTGTATGCTGTACTGGTTCTTAAGGACCATTTTCACTTTTTTGATGTTACTAAAAATTATATTTTATTTAGATTATATAAATAGGTTTATTTACAGTTATCATGATAAGTCTATTTTACATGGAGAAAAAGAACATATATTTGTCAGATATAACAAAATTAATTTAGAAAAATAATGAAGTTTCTAACATGATAAAAAAATTAAGATTTAAAAATGTATTCTGTGATTTCTTTTCATTTTAACTTACTGATGAACATTTTCTTTATCAACAACTGGAGTTTGCTAAAACATAGAAGAAAATATTTATACATTTTAGAAATCATTTTGGAAAAATCAATTTGTGTTATATTTTCCTGACTATTTTTTGCACCTGTCCTTTGTGGGCACAGAAAAGGAACTTTACCTTCTATAGTCAATTTTTGTATAAATACAATAACAGTTTCACAGTTCCCATAATGTTTCAGCTATCCAGTCATAAATTTGTAACTTCACTAAGTACTTAGGCCTCAAAGACAAAACAGAGTGAATCAATACTAAGATGTATTTGTAAGAAATAGTACCTGAGGAACTAACACACTGAAATATTTCCTTTAAATTTCAGACTATATGTAATGCAAATCAAGTGCTTGCTTTTCTCCTGATTCTTCAGAAAAGTTTTCTTCATTTGTCTTGATCACTGCATGGCAAATTTTATTCAAGTTATTTAAATATTTAAATAAATGCTTCAACATTTACTAAAATATATCTTAGTTCTTATTCAGTTTAGAGAAATGTGAATCTTTCATGGAAAGTACTCTGTATCTTATAATATTAAAACTTTAAAATACTATTACACAATGCAGTCTTATAATGATTATTATATCATCAATCATGAAAAGTGATAACACCGTGATCTGTTTGTTTTCTGTTTCTTTGTTTTCCACTATGCTAGCCGTTAGCTGTGGTCACCCTGGTAGTCCTATTTATGGTAGAACGAGCGGAAACGGTTTCAACTTCAATGATGTTGTGACATTCTCATGTAATACTGGATATGTTATGCAAGGACCAACCAAAGCACAGTGTCAGGCTAATAGGCAGTGGAGCCATCCACCTCCAATATGCAAAGGTAAGAATGCAAGCATTTACGGATTTCAAACTTAGCTGGAGAATTAAGGCTGAAAAACAAACGGAAGGTAAATGGGCACTGCCAAGACAAAATGATGCCTCTGTTACTAACAGGCATCAAATTATTGAGGAAGCTGTTTCATGATTCTGTGGTTCTGTGATTTTTCAGTTAGGTCTGTTCTGCATTCAGGTTACTAGGATAACTATTGCAGAGACACTTTCTTATGTGTCTGTAGTTTGTATTGATTTTTTTTTTAAATGGTTTCTACAAGTTCCTTAAGCAAAATTGTGCAGAGTTGATTAACATCTTAAATCGTGAAATAACGTCCTCTACATTTTTAGCCAATAGAGTTCTAATAAGTGTATAAAAATCCATACTTTTTTTCCTTTTCCATTTCCATTGATGTGACTGCTCATCTTGACTTTTAACATTTTTATTTTAATTTGTTAGCATAATCCATTTGGGTTGGTTCTCAACACTTCTGGATATTACATTAAAAATTATTTCACTGAAAATAAAATAATATTAAATTATTTCTGTTTGAGTTTTCTTAAGCACTTTTAGAAAGGTTTTATCACCATTGTACTTTATGTCTTGCTATGTGCTTTTTAAATGTTTTAATTGTTCTCATTTAGAAAAATGTACTTTTTGCTGTCACCTGCTTGCAGATATGCAGAAATTTTATTGATTGTTTTTCAGCATCTTCCTAGCAGCTTCTATGGATTTTTATCTGTACACAGCCTAAGTAATATTATGTATTTATAGTAATTTTATTTCCAATAGGTGACCTCCACTTTCCTTTGATCACTTTGCCTTAAGTGATACTGACAAATGGTTTACAGAACTTACATTTCCAAGGGCCTTTTTGTTGATGAGAAGTTATTATTTTAAAGATTTACAATACTAAACATGTACTGTGTAATAAGGGCACCTAATAAATCTCATTTTCAGTCCAGCTGCTATAAATCATCTCTGTGTTCTGGTATTGCAGATTAATGTGCCAACTGTCTGTTATTGGCCTGTAGGGATCAGTAAATGAATTGGTCAGGTTATTCTTTGAAATTTTACACAGTCCTGAAATCTTCTACTGGTTTTAGAACAGACTTTAAAAATAAAGAACCAACTTTGTGTAGAACAGTATTAGTGGTGACTGTAATGTGCAGTGAAATCAATTCTAATTAATATTATTTTGTGCTATTAACATTGAAGTTAAATAAAAAAATAAAAAGATATTACCTTGCATATTGGTAAACTGCCTAAAGTGTAATGTTATAGCAAAGGCTGCACTCCTTTGTGAAGGCTGAATTTGCAAGTGTCATATAAATTCGGCAGTACGCTTGCTGTTATACCATTAGTCTACAACTTTGCCAAATAGCTAGTTTCCTAACCAACTATAATAATAGTGGAGAACTATTGAAATGGTCAAAACTCCTTGTATTTTCTTTCAAGTGTTATTAAGAAATAATTTTCATTACTTAAGGCACATGCACTTGTCTACAAAAATGAAAATGTATAGATATATAGCTCAAATTTTCCTCCAGAAAAAATAAGACATTTTCAACAATGTCCATCAATATAATGAAAAAAAAATTGATCTATCGTTTAATGTTAAAGAAGTGAAATCCATCCAGAAAGTTATTTCTATCCTTGACAGATATATGTATTCTAGTCTTGAGGCACCAGTATTTGAGAACTACTAGGAGGAGCACACAAGCAGACTCTCATATTTGGAATAGCAACTAAAGAGAAGTGAGCCATAAAATAACTACATTCAGTGATGTAGGTAGGAAAAATGACCTTAAATTGCATCTGGTGATAGCTTTTTTTCCTTTTTAGACTACAGAACTTCTTAGCGTATTTTGATACTTTTATGTACACGCATCCATGCACATACACATACGGTTATAATATATATATTTGCACACAGGTACATACATATGTATGCATATAAACAACCAATTGATTGTAAGGATATAGGGATAGTAAATTTTGCATGAACTGTGTTTTTCTAGAGTAACTTTGAATAGGTGGTGATGTGTGTACTTGACCAGAGGAGCCTATTGTATGGAAACTGTTAAAAAAATCTCCATGACCCCTAAAATAAGTATTGTACTCCTTTCACCAGGCAGCTTAAGTTGCAAAACAGGAAAAAAAAAATAGGTCTTCGGTGGTTGTCCAACATATGAATCCTAAAGTAGTTGAGGACTCAAAAAATCCGTCAATATTCTTAACAATCAAAGTATACCCCTGTTTTTAAAAGGACATACCCATTTGTTGGGGTATTTGCCTCTTCTAGCAGAATCACCACAGTCTTACCTAACTGACTGTGTGCCCCTTGGCTCAAAACATCTGCCTCAAAGGTGTTCCATTAGGAAAATGTTAGTATAGGAACAGAAGTATATTTGCATGGCTGTGTGGGTTGGACCAAAGACACATCTAGCCCCGTAACCTTTCCAGCTGTTTACAGCTGTAGGAAATAGCTTCTGTCAAGGCAAGAGTATAAATTGAGTATATTGGTATGTCCAGTCACTTTTAGTGGCAAGTACTTTTACAGCATCATCACACTGTGAAGAAACATTTCATTCTGTTCACTCTGAGCTTACCATCTTCGGGTTTTAGCATCTCCTGGTTTCATACCGTCTTCCTAGCTCAGTATCATTATGTCTAAAATCAGGGTATATTTAAAATCAGAGTAGCAGCACGTTGGAAGTTTCTCATACAAAAGGCGAGAGACCATTTAAAGACCATTTTAGTAGACTGTACTTGTAGGACTCTCAAATCTATGCTCTTTTTCTTTCTAGTGGTCAACTGTTCTGATCCTGGAATCCCTGCAAACTCCATAAGAGAAAGTAAAATTGAACATGGAAATTTCACGTATGGCACAGTGGTATTTTATGACTGTAATCCAGGATATTTTTTATTTGGCTCTTCAGTTTTAATTTGTCAGCCAAATGGCTACTGGGACAAACCTCTACCTGAATGCATTAGTAAGTAGATAATGTGTATGCTTCTATAATGGATGTGAACTACACTAGTTATTATTTTACACAACATTTCCATCAGTCTCATGACAACAATTAGAATAATCATATTTGTAACTATGAATTTCTGTGTGTGCAGTAATGGTGGAATGTCTTAGTAGCAACAGAGTAGCACAGTTATATTGTTATTATAGCAAATACGTTATGTAGCAAATAACATGGAAACCTTGGTGAATGCAATAACTGAAACAAACATCTCTGTGCCAGCACAATGATCGCTGACAGCAGAGTAAAATCTTATCCGTTAATATGGATATGACAATTATGTGGCTCTCCAAACACTCATTGCACAACTTACGGTTGGTAATATATTTTGCATTTCTAAGAACATAATGTGCCCTCCTCTTCCAAACCCTGAAAAGGTCAGCCTCTTCACAGTGTATGTGTGGAGTTGTGAAAAATATTAACAACAAACTGTTTGATCAGCGATAATAACCCTTTTTTATCTCCAATAATTATGTATTGTAGTGATTGACTGTGGCCATCCTGGCGTTCCTCCTAACGCGGTCCTGTCTGGAGATAAATATACGTTTGGGTCGACTGTTCATTATACCTGCACAGGTAGACGATCGCTGTTAGGGCAGTCATCTCGTACATGTCAGTTGAATGGGCACTGGAGTGGATCTCTTCCTCATTGCTCAGGTAATATTTTTGAATTGGCGAGTGTTCCCTGAGGTTGTTTTGAATTGATTTTAATTCTATCAGAAGGTAATTTTAAAATCTGGAAAATCGTTTATAAAACTGAAGTACTGTCTCAACAGAAGTAAATAAAGTAATTATAAAATAAGTGAAAACTATTACTAAGAAAATAGTTTGGGAGAAGTAGGCTTTCTCAGTGACATTTAATGTGAATAGGAAATTGCACATTCAATAGAAGGTTAGAAGAACCGGTTTGTTTTGAAAATATTTTCTATGTAACTTCTGGAAAGAATATTAATTTCCACAGGGAAACCTTGCACCATTATCTCTTCAAGATGGTGGGGTTTTTTTGTTTGTTTGTTTGGGGTTTTTTTGGTTTTTTGGGGTTTTTTTGTTTTTTTTTGTTTTGTTTTTTTTTTTTAGTTTGCAAAATGCCTACTGACTTCATGAAACCTCAGGTATATATCTTAATTGCATAATGCATCCATCTTCATAATGAGGCCAAGTGGGCTCCACATAATTTCAGGATAGAATGCTAAATTTTTGAGGGAACAACATTTAATCCTTGTAATAGATTAGCCCTCACTGAGGTTGAGATATGTTTTCTCATCAGCTTAATGCTTAGGAATGTTTTGTTTCACAACTTCAGTTTGCTTCACTTAACAGCAGCAATCAAGTGAAAAACAGAAATTCAAGTCACTCACAGATTTGGGATTTAGGTAAATCCCATTTCTTATGTTTGAATATGACAGATTTTGTTAGAGGTTAATCATGTTATCAGTTTTAATTCTCAATAAATACTGAGGGGGCGTTCCACTGCAAACTTTGAGGAAGCATTGCAGACGAGGACAATCTAAGTGTCATTATCTTGCTCTGTGAGTCCCTCTTCTTTCAGTAATCTACCATTACAACCTAACATGTGACAGAAACTAGAAAATGAGAACATCTTAAGCAAAAAAACCCCAAACCAACCAATTTGTGAATGAAAAAAAATTAAAGAAATAGAGAAAAATATAAAGCCTGAAAATTTACATGAAAATATCAAAGAAACCTTACTGAAAATAAGACTCTTCTATAACCATCCTGGTATTAAATTAAATAAATGTTCAAATATCTTGATATAAGCATGTGTGAGGTACATGGAAGTCCTTTTTTTTCTCTTAACAATTTTTTTACTCACAGATAGGAAACTCTAATGAGATCTAAGGAATTTTTCTCAATACATGAGGAAACATTTATTTGATGTAGACTCAAATGTTAATAGAAGTGAATCAAATTGTGACAGACTGTTATTTTCTTTAACTGTGCTGTACCAAACTTTAATTCTAGCTTAGGACAACTTTCAGACTTTGTTTTCAAAGTGTGTATCTGAAATGCTTTCTCATTTTAAAATAATTTGCAGTTTACCATACAGAATTTCCATATTTTGTATCTAAAATTATGTGAAATCATTAGCTTTCATTATTAGCATTGGTAACTTGTTTTCTTCATTCTAATGCATATTAAAGCCCTAAACTTTGCATTTTATTGTTGATGATATTAATAATAAATCCTATGGATTGTTCAACTGTCAAAAGGTGCGTCATGCTTGTCCTTTTCATATTGTAGAAGAATTCAAAAAGAAAATGCTAGGTCAGTGAAGATAAGGTAACCAAATTTTGTCACATCATCCCTAAGACAGTTTCCTTTTCATAACGTGGCACCTTATGTTTCACATCCTTGAGCTAGAAGGAATTGTCTTGGCCCTTTGATAGCCATTGCCATTCAGAAACAGTTTTCAGTCGTTACATGCATATCAGCTGAAGTAAAAAAATTGCAGCAACTTAGAATTCCTTGTAAGTATGTCAGTGGTCGTGTACTTACCTAAGTGGCCTAAATACCCTCCTTTTAATTAAGATTAAATGCCATCTGAGAATTTGTTACACATGTGGGTGAAGGATGGCTCATAACTGACTGTGAAAATGACTTAGTTGAATCTCTGCATGAGGTAATAAAAATATGTGCTGAAATCTTTGATTATATCACTATAACATCTCCTGATGTGATTAGTCATTTAGAAAAATTGTTTCTTCAGTCAAAAGAGCTGATGGTTAACCTCCCTAAGACTAAAAGAGTAATAATTCCTGGTAACAATAATTTCATTTACAAGAGGAACGTATAATTTATACTTGGCATAGCAAAAAGCCTAATTTAATTTTTTCATCATAAAATTATTGCAGGCATAATGCCAAGTACCTTGCGGAAAACTGAGCTGTTCTTGCAGAGACTTTGCAAGTACAGAATAATTAATAGGCCCTGCCCCAAATTCTTCATAGTCTAAATAAATAACACTGGAAAATGTAAAATATGGATTCCCAAAATAACAACAAAAAAAAAATCCTGATCTAGAGCATTTTTAAATTAAATTGAAAATGTGTAGTAGACTATGTTCAAACTAGAGAGATGTTAAGACACCTAAGTAGCTTGAAGTGTTTTGAAAGCTCATAAAATTCTTTTACTTACTATAATTTGGAAGTATTTTCAATTTCTTTTTAAACACGGCTGGCAAGCTGCTTTACTGATCTGTGTCACGTAATGAAACACTGAACTTCTGAGTCTGTGATTTTAAACCACACGGTCAACTAGCTCTTGTACTTAATTTGTTATTTCTGAAAGCATTGAAATACATAGGACCATGTACTTTTTTGCACATAAATATTATAAAGGTTCATAATGTAATAGGCACGACTACAATAGTTTGGTTATTCTCAACTGAGAAGTGTCAGTTTAAGCTTTGTTAACTTAAGTAATGACAAAATTGGCTCCCAAATTCATGCGAGTGGATCACAATTAGCCTACCTTGTCAGCTGCTTCAGCAGGGGGATGGATAGGTAGTGGGAGCTGCCAGGTTTGTTCTCTTTTGCATTTCCAAGCGAAGTTCTGCCCTTTTCTGTGACTCACCAGGTGTGCCTTCAGACTGAGGCTCCATAGCTGTGTTCTCTTTTCCCACAACCCTGTAATAATGGTGCAGATCAGCTCCTGTGAAGTGCTTAGCTATATTGCTTTTCGATGAATTTGTGGGGAAAGAAGCATGGCCTATATGAAAGGAAACAAAAAGTAGTAAGCATGACCTACAGACGTGCAGGTTGGCACATGAACTACCTTCATAAGTGACAAAAATATGGTCACCTTCGTGGATGTATCGCATGAAAACAAGTATTTCTCATACACCATAGTTCTGCACATGCTCTTGTTAGTAAAGAGATGTGTCCAACAGTGTAGTTTACAGACAGATAGTGCAACCAAGGCAAGAGAAGCTCTGTTTTGATTTGCATCTACAACTCCAGTATTGTAACTTCCCGTAGAGCTGATGGATAATGAGTTTGTCACTTTTGGTCTTCTCGGTACTTGGAGCAGAAAACGTTAATAACTACTTCTAAGTAGGAACTTATCGTAATACTTCTATTTAAGCTTAGATAAATACTGGAAAAGTATGGCTATTTTACAGAAAGGATTCTTTTACATAATTTGTACAAAATTTTTAATACAGTTGTCTCTAATGTGAAGCTATATGACATTCTTCAGCAGTTGCATTAAAATTTCCTAGTTGATTCTTATGTTATTTCTTCTTTGCTTACATTACTGTAAGTAAAAAAAAAAAAAAAGGAAAAGGATTATTTTTGTATAGAAGACTGCTCCGTGTATTTGCAAGTTATTACAGAATACCATAAGCTGCATATCCATGGGAGAAAACCTGAACAATGCAGCTCCAAGAAGTCTAGAATTCAACTCTTTTGTGTTAAAACTGAGTAATAACATATACCTTCATCTCGTATTACATAGAAAACTAGCTTAAAGACCTTTAAAAAGATAAAACAGAAGTACATATTAAAAGATTTAAACAAGTGACCTGCTGTGCAATTGCAGTGTTACCTAGAGCCTCCTAAACATTCTTACCATAAATAAAGTTAGATGTATCACCTTAGATATCGTTGTTGTTGTTATTATTATTATTACTAATGTTGATATATAACAAATAGTATAAAACATTAACCCTCTATCTTAGAATTTGCTTAAACATTTCTAGCTGAGGGAGATGTTAGCTATCAGAGAATCTTGAAGTGAACTTTCAACATTTCTATAGGTCAGGGAAATGCTTCATGTCTGATGTACGTAAAATTGTTGACCAGAACTTTCATTCAATGGTAAAACTGTTACAACTCTAATGACATCATAAAACTTGAAAGTATTTTGTGAACATTTGTTGTAGGCAAAAAAATAAAATTATCTTTATGATCAGGGCCTTGGTTTTCCTCAGAATTCCTTATTTCAAATGAAAAATGAACAAGGTTTAATGGCTCTCTTTTTGTTTCCCTATTCTTGCTTGATGATTCTGTTACCGAAAGTTAAGCATGGTCTAAGGGGAATCTTGAGACAATTGTAATGTCTGTTCTGTACTTGTATAAAATGAGTAAAAAGAAATTATTTGAGAATCAAGGAATATTGTAATTACAGGGGCTCCCAGACACTGAGTTGTATATTTATTTCTAAAAAAATATAAATATAA